>NW_027182814.1:1260000-1355000 GCF_041146395.1 Eulemur rufifrons | reverse complement strand
GTTAGGGTTAGGGTTAGGGTTAGGGGTTAAGGTTAGGGTCAGGGTCAGGGTCAGGTGTTAGGGTTAGGGTTAGGGACAGGGTTAGGGTTAGGGTCAGGGTTAGGGTCAGGGTTAGGGGGTTAGGGGTAGGGTTAGGGTAAGGGGTTAGGGTTAGGGTTAGGGTTTTAGGGTTAGGGGTAGGGGTAGGGGTAGGGTTAGGGTTAGGGTAGGGTTAGGGTTAGGGTTGGGTTAGGGTTGGGGTTGGGGTTGGGGTTAGGGTTAGGGGTTAGGGTTAGGGGTTAGGGTTAGGGTTAGGGTTAGGGGTTAGTGTTAGTGGTTAGGGTCAGGGTCAGGGTCAGAAGTCAGGGTCAGGGTCAGGGCTAGGGCTACGGTTAGGGCTAGGGCTAGGGCTAGGGCTAGGTTTAGGATTAGGGGTTAGGGGTAGGGTTAGGGTTAGGGGTTGGGGTTAGGGTTAGGGTTAGGGGTTAGGGTTAGGGTTAGGGGGTTGGGGTATGGTTAGGGGTAGGGGTAGGGGTAGGGTTAGGGGTAGGGGTAGTGTTAGGGTTTGGGGGTTAGGGTTAGGGTTAGGGTTAGGGGTTAGGGTTAGGGATAGGGGGTTAGTGTTAGGGTTAGGGTTAGGGGTTATGGTTAGGGTTAGGGTTGAGGTTTACGGTTAGGGTTAAGATGAGGGGTTAGGGTTAGGTACAGGGTTAGGGTTAACTGTTAGGTTTAGGGTTGAAGAATAGGATTAGGGTTAGGATTAAAGGTTAGCGTGAGAGTTAACGCTTAGGGTTAAGGTTAAGAGTTAGGGTTTAGGGTTAAGTTTAGGGTTAGTTTTAGGGTTAGAGTTATGTGCTATGGTTTGTGTTAGAGGTTAGAGTTAGGTTTACTGGTGACGGTTAGGGTTACGTTTAGGGGTTAGCATTAGGGTTATGGTTAGGGTTAAGGGATAGGATTAGGGTTAAGTGTTGAGCTTAGCGTTAGGGTTTAGTGTTAGGGTTATCATTAAGGATTAGGTGTAGGGTCATGGTTAAATGCTTGTGTGCGGGTAATGGTTAGGGTCAGGGTTAAGGTTCACGGATAGGGTTAGTGTTAAGGGTTACAGGTAGGTTTAGGGTTCAGGTTTAGAGTTAGCATTAGGGCTTAAGGTTAGGATTAGGCGGTAGGTTAGATTTAGGATTAGATCTACGCGTTAGGGTAAGGGCTAGCGTTAGGGTTAAGAGATAGTGTTAGGTTTAATGCTTAGGATTAGTGTTAGGGTTCGGGGTTAAAGTAAGTGTTCGGGGTTAGGTTTAAGGATCAAAGGTTAGGGTTATTTTTAGCTGTAGTGTTAGGGTTAGGGATAATTGATCCCATTAGCCTTAAGGGTCTTCCTTACTGTAGGGTTAAGGGTTAGGCTTAGAGTTAAAGGTTAAGGTTAGGGTCAGTGTTAAGATTTAGGGTGAGGGTTAACGGTTAGGGTAAAGGTTAAGCGTTAGGGTTAGGGATTAGTGATTAGGGTTTTTGGTTAGTGTTAGGGTTAGCGGTTAGGAGTTAGTGTTTTATGAAGCGGTATGGTTAGAATTAGGATTGGGGTTAGAGTTAGGGTGAGGTATAAGGGTTAGGTTTAGGGCTTAGTTTTAGGGTAAAAGGATAGGATTAGGGTTACGGGTTGGGCTTAGGTTTAGGGTTAAAGTTTACTGCTAGGGTTAGGGATAGGGTTCAGGGTTAGCTTTAGGGGTTCTGGTTAGGTTTAGGTGTTAGGTTAGTGTCAGGGTTAGGTCTAGTCGTGAGGTTAAGGTTTAGGGTTAGTTTTAAGAGCCAGGGGCCAGGCGCGGTGGCTCACGCCTGTAATCCTAGCACTCTGGGAGGCCGAGGCGGGTGGATCGCTCGAGGTCAGGAGTTCGAGACCAGCCTCAGCAAGAGTGAGACCCCGTCTCTACTAAAAATAGAAAGAAATTATATGGACAACTAAAATATATATATACAAAAAATTAGCCAGGCATGGTGGCGCATGCCTGTAGTCCCAGCTACTAGGAAGGCTGAGGCAGTACGATCGCTTAAGCCCAGGAGTGTGAGGTTGCTGTGAGCTAGGCTGACGCCACGGCACTCACTCTAGCCCGGGCAACAGAGTGAGACTCTGTCTCGAAAAAAAAAAAAAAAAAAGAGCTAGGGTTAGGTTTAATGGTTAGGATTAGGATTAGGGTTAAGGGATAGGGTAAGGCTTAGGGGTTAGGGTGAAGGGTTAGGGTCAAGGATTAGGGTTTTTGTTAGGCATAGCGTTGGGGTTAGAAGTAAGGGTTACTGTCAGTGTTAGGGGTGTAGGTAGGGTTACGGTTAGGGTTAGCGGTTTAGAATTAGGGTTAGGGATTAGGTGTCTCAGTGATTACAAGGATATAGGGTTAGAATTATGGGATAGGGGTTGTTCTCAGGAAATGGGTTATGCATTAACGTTAGGATAAGAGGTTAAAGTTAGGCGCACGGTGAGGTTTACGTGTTAAGGGGAGAAATAGGAACAGGGTTGGGTGTTATGTTCAGGGTTAGGGTTATCTGTTAAAGGTATTGTTTATGCTTAGCGCACGGGCCCTGTCTGCATTAGGCGGGCGGGGGGAGTTTAGGGGGCTGGGATTGTACCCGGGAACCCACTCAATCATACTCTGGGTATGGGCCCGTGGGTTTCATGCAGGACACAGTGGTAGAGCCTCCTTTCACGCATGGCATGGGAAGATTGCAGGCTTTCTAAACTCTAAGAAAGCAAGAAGTCTGAGAATTAGATTTAGGGTTAGGATTATGATTAGGGTTAAGGATGAAGTTTAGTGTTAGGGTGAGGGCTTAGGGTTAGGGATTAGGGTTAGGGTTAAAGGTTACTCTTAGGTTTAACGGATACACTTTCGTTTAGGGTTGAGGTTTACGGTTAGGGTTAAGATGAGGGGTTAGGGTTAGGTACAGGGTTAGGGTTAAGTGTTAGGTTTAGGGTTGAAGATTAGGATTAGGGTTAGGATTAAAGGTTAGCGTGAGAGTTAACGCTTAGTGTTAAGGTTAAGGGTTAGGGTTTATGGTTAGGGTTAGGGTTAGGGTTAGTTTTAGGGTTAGAGTTATGTGCTATACTTTGTGTTAGAGGTTAGGTTTAGGTTTACTGGTCACGGTTAGGGTTACGTTTAGGGGTTAGCCCTAGGGTTAGGGTTAGGGTTAGGGTTAAGGGATAGGATTAGGGTTAAGTGTTAGACTTAGGGTTAGGGTTTAGTGTTAGGGTTATCATTAAGGATTAGGGTTAGGGTCAGGGTTAAATGCTTGGGTGTGGGTAATGGTTAGGGTCAGGGTTAAGGTTCATGGATAGGGTTAGTGTTAAGGGTTACGGGTAGGATTAGGGTTCAGGGTTAGAGTTAGCATTAGGGCTTAAGGTTAGGATTAGGCGGTAGGTTAGATTTAGGGTTAGATCTAGGTTTTAGGGTAAGGGCTAGCATTAGGATTAAGAGATAGGGTTAGGTTTAATGCTTAGGATTAGGGTTAGGGTTTGGGGTTAAAATAAGTGTTAGGGGTTAGGTTTAAGGATCAAAGGTTAGGGTTATTTTTAGCTGTAGTGTTAGGGTTAGGGATAAGGGATCCCATTAGCATTAAGGGTCTTCCTTACTGTAGGGTTAAGGGTTAGGCTTAGAGTTAAAGGTTAAGGTTAGGGTCAGTGTTAAGATTTAGGGTGAGGGTTAACGGTTAGGGTAAAGGTTAAGCGTTAGGGTTAGGGATTAGTGATTAGGGTTTTGGTTAGTGTTAGGGTTAGCGGTTAGGAGTTAGTGTTTTATGAAGGGGTATGGTTAGAATTAGGATTGAGGTTAGAGTTATGGTGAGGTATAGGGGTTAGGTTTAGGGGTTAGTTTTAGGGTAAAGGATAGGATTAGGGTTACGGGTTGGGCTTAGGTTTAGGGTTAAAGTTTACTGCTAGGGTTAGGGATAGGGTTCAGGGTTAGCTTTAGGGGTTTTGGTTAGGGTTAGGTGTTAGGTTAGTGTCAGGGTTCGGTCTGGTCGTGAGGGTAAGGTTTAGGGTTAGCTTTAAGAGTTAGGGTTACGTTTAATGGTTAGGATTAGGATTAGGGTTAAGGGTTAGTGTAAAGCTTAGGGGTTAGGGTGAAGGGTTACGGTCAAGGGTTAGGAGATAGGGTTAGAATTATGGGATAGGGGTTTGTTCTCAGGAAATGGGTTATGCATTAACGTTAGGATAAGAGGTTAAAGTTAGGCGCACGGTGAGGTTTATGTGTTAAGGGGAGAAATAGGAACAGGGTTGGGTGTTATGTTCAGGGTTAGGGTTATCTGTTAAAGGTATTGTTTATGCTTAGCGCACGAGCCCTGTCTGCATTAGGCGGGCGGGGGGAGTTTAGGGGGCTGGGATTGTACCCGGGAACCCACTCTATCATACTCTGGGTATGGGCCCGTGGGTTTCATGCAGGACACAGTGGTAGAGCCTCCTTTCACGCATGGCATGGGAGGATTGCAGGCTTTCTAAACTCTAAGAAAGCAAGAAGTCTGAGAATTAGATTTAGGGTTAGGATTATGGTTAGGGTAAAGGATGAAATTTAGTGTAGGGTGAGGGCTTAGGTTTAGGGATTAGGGTTAGGGTTAAAGGTTACTCTTAGGTTTAATGGTTACACTTTGGTTTAGGGTTCAGGTTTACGGTTAGGGTCAAGTTGAGGGGTTAGGGTTTCGTACAGGGTTAGGGTTAAGTTTTAGGTTTAGGGTTGAAGATTAGGATTAGGGTTAGGGTTAAAGGTTAGGGTGAGAGTTAACGCTTAGGGTTAAGGTTAAGAGTTAGGGTTTAGGGTTAGGGTTAGGGTTAGGGTTAGGGTTAGTTTTAGGGTTAGAGTTATGTGCTATGCTTTGTGTTAGAGGTTAGGTTTAGGTTTACTGGTCACGGTTAGGGTTACGTTTAGGGGTTAGCCCTAGGGTTAGGGTTAGGGATAGGGTTAAGGGATAGGATTAGGGTTAAGTGTTGGACTTAGGGTTAGGGTTTAGTGTTAGGGTTTTCATTAAGGATTAGGGTTAGGGTCAGGGTTAAATGCTTGGGTGTGGGTAATGGTTAGGGTCAGGGTTAAGGTTCATGGATAGGGTTAGTGTTAAGGGTTACGGGTAGGTTTAGGGTTCAGGTTAGAGTTAGCATTAGGGCTTAAGGTTAGGATTAGGCGGTAGGTTAGATTTAGGGTTAGATCTAGGTTTTAGGGTAAGGGCTAGCATTAGGGTTAAGAGATAGGGTTAGGTTTAATGCTTAGGATTAGGGTTAGGGTTTGGGGTTAAAGTAAGTGTTAGGGGTTAGGTTTAAGGATCAAAGGTTAGGGTTATTTTTAGCTGTAGTGTTAGGGTTAGGGATAAGGGATCCCATTAGCATTAAGGGTCTTCCTTACTGTAGGGTTAAGGGTTAGGCTTAGAGTTAAAGGTTAAGGTTAGGGTCAGTGTTAAGATTTAGGGTGAGGGTTAACGGTTAGGGTAAAGGTTAAGCGTTAGGGTTAGGGATTAGTGATTAGGGTTTTTGGTTAGTGTTAGGGTTAGCGGTTAGGAGTTAGTGTTTTATGAAGGGGTATGATTAGAATTAGGATTGGGGTTAGAGTTAGGGTGAGGTATAGGGGTTAGGTTTAGGGGTTAGTTTTAGGGTAAAGGATAGGATTAGGGTTACGGGTTGGGATTAGGTTTAGGGTTAAAGTTTACTGCTAGGGTTAGGGATAGGGTTCAGGGTTAGCTTTAGGGGTTTTGGTTAGGGTTAGGTGTTAGGTTAGTGTCAGGGTTCGGTCTAGTCGTGAGGGTAAGGTTTAGGGTTAGCTTTAAGAGCTAGGGTTACGATTAATGGTTAGGATTAGGATTAGGGTTAAGGGTTAGTGTAAAGCTTAGGGGTTAGGGTGAAGGGTTACGGTCAAGGGTTAGGAGATAGGGTTAGAATTATGGGATAGGGGTTTGTTCTCAGGAAATGGGTTATGCATTAACGTTAGGATAAGAGGTTAAAGTTAGGCGCACGGTGAGGTTTACGTGTTAAGGGGAGAAATAGGAACAGGGTTGGGTGTTATGTTCAGGGTTAGGGTTATCTGTTAAAGGTATTGTTTATGCTTAGCGCACGGGCCCTGTCTGCATTAGGCGGGCGGGGGGAGTTTAGGGGGCTGGGATTGTACCCGGGAACCCACTCTATCATACTCTGGGTATGGGCCCGTGGGTTTCATGCAGGACACAGTGGTAGAGCCTCCTTTCACGCATGGCATGGGAGGATTGCAGGCTTTCTAAACTCTAAGAAAGCAAGAAGTCTGAGAATTAGATTTAGGGTTAGGATTATGGTTAGGGTAAAGGATGAAATTTAGTGTAGGGTGAGGGCTTAGGTTTAGGGATTAGGGTTAGGGTTAAAGGTTACTCTTAGGTTTAATGGTTACACTTTGGTTTAGGGTTCAGGTTTACGGTTAGGGTCAAGTTGAGGGGTTAGGGTTTGGTACAGGGTTAGGGTTAAGTGTTAGGTTCAGGGTTGAAGATTAGGATTAGGGTTTGGTTAAAGGTTAGGGTGAGAGTTAACGCTTAGGGTTAAGGTTAAGAGTTAGGGTTTAGGGTTAGGGTTAGGGTTAGGGTTAGTTTTAGGTTTAGAGTTAAGTGCTATGCTTTGTGTTAGAGGTTAGGTTTAGGTTTACTGGTCACGGTTAGGGTTACGTTTAGGGGTTAGCCCTAGGGTTAGGGTTAGGGTTAGGGTTAAGGGATAGGATTAGGGTTAAGTGTTGGAGTTAGGGTTAGGGTTTAGTGTTAGGGTTATCATTAAGGATTAGGGTTAGGGTCAGGGTTAAATGCTTGGGTGTGGGTAATGGTTAGGGTCAGGGTTAAGGTTCATGGATAGGGTTAGTGTTAACGGTTACGGGTAGGTTCAGGGTTCAGGGTTAGAGTTAGCATTAGGGCTTAAGGTTAGGATTAGGCGGTAGGTTAGATTTAGGGTTAGATCTAGGTTTTAGGGTAAGGGCTAGCATTAAGGTTAAGAGATAGGGTTAGGTTTAATGCTTAGGATTAGGGTTAGGGTTTGGGGTTAAAATAAGTTTTAGGGGTTAGGTTTAAGGATCAAAGATTAGGGTTATTTTTAGCTGTAGTGTTAGGGTTAGGGATAAGGGATCCCATTAGCATTAAGGGTCTTCCTTACTGTAGGGTTAAGGGTTAGGCTTAGAGTTAAAGGTGAAGGTTAGGGTCAGTGTTAAGATTTAGGGTGAGGGTTAACGGTTAGGGTAAAGGTTAAGCGTTAGGGTTAGGGATTAGTGATTAGGGTTTTTGGTTAGTGTTAGGGTTAGCGGTTAGGAGTTAGTGTTTTATGAAGGGGTATGGTTAGAATTAGGATTGGGTTTAGAGTTAGGATGAGGTATAGGGGTTAGGTTTAGGGGTTAGTTTTAGGGTAAAAGGATAGGATTAGGGTTACGGGTTGGGATTAGGTTTAGGGTTAAGGTTTACTGCTAGGGTTAGGGATAGGGTTCAGGGTTAGCTTTAGGGGTTCTGGTTAGGGTTAGGTGTTAGGTTAGTGTCAGGGTTAGGTCTAGTCGTGAGGGTAAGGTTTAGGGTTAGCTTTAAGAGCTAGGGTTAGGTTTAATGATTTGGATTAGGATTAGGGTTAAGGGTTAGGGTAAGGCTTAGGGGTTAGGGTGAAGGGCTAGGGTCAAGGGTTAGGGTTTTTGTTAGGCACAGCGTTGGGGTTAGAAGTAAGGGTTACTGTCAGTGTTAGGGTTGTAGGTAGGGTTACGGTTAGGGTTAGCGGTTTAGAATTAGGGTTAGGGATTAGGTGTCACAGTGATGACTGGGAGATAGGGTTAGAATTATGGGTTAGGGGTTCTTCTCAGGAAATGGGTTATGCATTAACGTTAGGATAAGAGGTTAAAGTTAGGGGCACGGTGAGGTTTACGTGTTAAGGGGAGAAATAGGAACAGGGTTGGGTGTTATGTTCAGGGTTAGGGTTATCTGTTAAAGGTATTGTTTATGCTTAGCGCACGGGCCCTGTCTGCATTAGGCGGGCGGGGGGAGTTTAGGGGGCTGGGATTGTACCCGGGAACCCACTCGATCATACTCTGGGTATGGGCCCGTGGGTTTCATGCAGGACACAGTGGTAGAGCCTCCTTTCACGCATGGCATGGGAGGATTGCAGGCTTTCTAAACTCTAAGAAAGCAAGAAGTCTGAGAATTAGATTTAGGGTTAGGATTATGTTTAGGGTTAAGGATGAAGTTTAGTGTTAGGGTGAGGGCTTAGGGTTAGGGATTAGGGTTAGGGTTAAAGGTTACTCTTAGCTTAAATGGTTACACTTTGGTTTAGGGTTCAGGTTTACGGTTAGGGTTAAGATGAGGGGTTAGGGTTAGGTACAGGGTTAGGGTTAAGTGTTAGGTTTAGGGTTGAAGATTAGGATTAGGGTTAGTATTAAAGGTTAGCGTGAGAGTTAACGCTTAGGGTTAAGGTTAAGAGTTAGGGGATAGGGTTAGGGTTAGGATTCGTTTTAGGGTTAGAGTTATGTACTATGGTTTGTGTTAGAGGTTAGGGTTAGGTTTACTGGTGACGGTTAGGGTTACGTTTAGGCGTTAGCATTAGGGTTAGGGTTAAGGGATAGGATTAGGGTTAAATGTTGGACTTAGGGTTAGGGTTTACTGTTAGGGTTATCATTAAGGAATGGGGTTAGGTTGAGGGTTAAATGCTTGGGTGCGGGTAATGGTTATGGTCAGGGTTAAGGTTCACGGATAGGGTTAGTGTTAAGGGTTACGGGTAGGTTTAGGGTTCAGGGTTAGAGTTAGCATTAGGACTTAAGGTTAGGATTAGGTGGTAGGTTAGATTTAGGGTTAGATCTAGGCGTTAGGGTAAGGGCTAGCGTTAGGGTTAAGAGATAGGGTTAGGTTTAATGCTTAGGATTAGGGTTAGGATTTGGGGTTAAAGTAAGTGTTAGGTGTTAGGTTTAAGGAACAAAGGTTAGGGTTATTTTTAGCTGTAGTTTTAGGGTTAGGGATAAGGGATCCCATTAGCATTAAGGGTCTTCCTTACTGTAGGGTTAAGGGTTAGGCTTAGAGGTAAAGGTGAAGGTTAGGGTCAGTGTTAAGACTTAGGGTGAGGGTTAACGGTTAGGGTAAAGGTTAAGCGTTAGGGTTAGGGATTAGTGATTTGGGTTTTTGGTTAGTGTTAGGGTTAGCGGTTAGGAGATAGAGTTTTATGAAGGGGTATGGTTAGAATTAGGATTGGGGTTAGAGTTAGGGTGAGGTATAGGGGTTAGGTTTAGGGGTTAGTTTTAGGGTAAAAGGATAGGATTAGGGTTACGGGTTGGGCTTAGGTTTAGGGTTAAAGTTTACTGCTAGGGTTAGGGATAGGGTTCAGGGTTAGCTTTAGGGGTTCTGGTTAGGGTTAGGTGTTAGGTTAGTGTCAGGGTTAGGTCTAGTCGTGAGGGTAAGGTTTAGGGTTAGCTTTAAGAGCTAGGGTTAGGTTTAATGGTTAGGATTAGTATTAGGGTTAAGGGTTACGGTAAGGCTTAGGGGTTAGGGTGAAGGGTTAGGGTCAAGGGTTAGGGTTCTTGTTAGGCATAGCGTTGGGGTTAGAAGTAAGGGTTACTGTCAGTGTTAGGGTTGTAGGTAGGGTTACGGTTAGGGTTAGCGGTTAAGAATTAGGGTTAGCGATTAGGTGTCACAGTGATGACTAGGAGATAGGGTTAGAATTATGGGATAGGGGTTGTTCTCAGGAAATGGGTTATGCATTAACGTTAGGATAAGAGGTTAAAGTTAGGCGCACGGTGAGGTTTACGTGTTAAGGGGAGAAATAGGAACAGGGTTGGGTGATATGTTCAGGGTTAGGGTTATCTGTTAAAGGTATTGTTTATGCTTAGCGCACGGGCCCTGTCTGCATTAGGCGGGCGGGGGGAGTTTAGTGGGCTGGGATTGTACCCGGGAACCCACTCTAACATTCTCTCGGTATGGGCCCGTGGGTTTCATGCAGGACACAGTGGTAGAGCCTCCTTTGACGCATGGCATGGGAGGATTGCAGGCTTTCTAAACTCTAAGAAAGCAAGAAGTCTGAGAATTAGATTTAGGGTTAGGATTATGGTTAGGGTTAAGGATGAAGTTTAGTGTTAGGGTGAGGGCTTAGGGTTAGGGATTAGGGTTAGGGTTAAAGGCTACTCTTAGGTTTAACGGTTACACTTTGGTTTCGGGTTGAGGTTTACGGTTAGGGTTAAGATGAGGGGTTAGGGTTTCTTACAGGTTTAGGGTTAAGTCTTAGGTTTAGGGTTGAAGATTAGGATTAGGGTTAGGATTAAAGGTTAGCGTGAGAGTTAACGCTTAGGGTTAAGGTTAAGAGTTAGGGTTTAGGGTTAGGGTTAGGGTTAGTTTTAGGGTTAGAGTTATGTGCTATGGTTTGTGTTAGAGTTTAGGGTTAGGTATACTCGTCACGGATAGGGTTACGTCTAGGGGTTAGCGTTAGGGTTAGGGTTAGGGTTAAGGGATAGGATTAGGGTTAAGTGTTGGGCTTAGGGTTAGGGTTTAGTGTTAGGGTTATCATTAAGGATTAGGGTTAGGGTCAGGGTTAAATGTTTGGGTGCGGGTAACGGTTAGGGTCAGGGTTAAGGTTAACGGAAACGGTTAGTGTTAAGGGTTACGGGTAGGTTTAGTGTTCAGGGTTAGAGTTAGCATTAGGGCTTAAGGTTAGGATTAGGCGGTAGGTTAGATTTAGGGTTAGATCTAGGCGTTAGGGTCAGGGCTAGCGTTAGGGTTAAGAGATAGGGTTAGGTTTAATGCTTAGGATTAGTGTTAGGGTTTGGGGTTAAAGTAAGTGTTAGGGGTTAGGTTTAAGAATCAAAGGTTAGGGTTATTTTTAGCTGTAGTGTTAGGGTTAGGCATAAGGGATCCCATTAGCCTTAAGGGTCTTCCTTACTGTAGGGTTAAGGGTTAGGCTTAGAGTTAAAGGTGAAGGTTAGGGTCAGTGTTAAGATTTAGGGTGAGGGTTAACGGTTAGGGTAAAGGTTAAACGTTAGGGTTAGGGATTAGTGATTAGGGTTTTTGGTTAGTGTTAGGGTTAGCGGTTAGGAGTTAGTGTATTATGAAGGGGTATGGTTAGAATTAGGATTGGGTTTAGAGTTAGGATGAGGTATAGGGGTTAGGTTTAGGGGTTAGTTTTAGGGTAAAAGGATAGAATTACGGTTACGGGTTGGGCTTAGGTTTAGGGTTAAAGTTTACTGCTAGGGTTAGGGATAGGGTTCAGGGTTAGCTTTAGGGGTTCTGGTTAGTGTTAGGTGTTAGGTTAGTGTCAGCGTTAGGTCTAGTCGTGAGGGTAAGGTTTAGGGTTAGCTTTAAGAGCTAGGGTTATGTTTAATGGTTAGGATTAGGATTAAGGGTTAGCGTAAGGCTTAGGGGTTAGGGTAAAGGGTTAGGGTTTTTGTTAGGCATAGCGTTGGGGTTAGAAGTAAGGGTTACTGTCAGTGTTAGGGTAGTCGGTAGGGTTACGGTTAGGGTTAGCGGTTTAGAATTAGGGTTAGCGATTAGGTGTCACAGTGATGACTAGGAGATAGGGTTAGAATTCTGGGATAGGGGTTGTTCTCAGGAAATGGGTTATGCATTAACGTTAGGATAAGAGGTTAAAGTTGGGCGCACGGTGAGGTTTACGTGTTAAGGGGAGAAATAGGAACAGGGTTGGGTGTTATGTTCAGGGTTAGGGTTATCTGTTAAAGGTATTGTTTATGCTTAGCGCATGGGCCCTGTCTGCATTAGGCGGGCGGGGGGAGTTTAGGGGGCTGGGATTGTACCCGGGAACCCACTCTATCATACTCTGGGTATGGGCCTGTGGGTTTCATGCAGGACACAGTGGTAGAGCCTCCGTTCACGCATGGCATGGGATGATTGCAGGCTTTCTAAACTCTAAGAAAGCAAGAAGTCTGAGAATTAGATTTAGGGTTAGGATTATGGTTAGGGTTAAGGATGAAGTTTAGTGTTAGGGTGAGGGCTTAGGGATAGGGATTAGTGTTAGGGTTAAAGGTTACTCTTAAGTTTAACGGTTACACTTTGGTTTAGGGTTGAGGTTTACGGTTAGGGTTAAGATGAGGTGTTAGGTTAGGTACAGGGTTAGGGTTAAGTGTTAGGTTTAGGGTTGAAGATTAGGATTAGGGTTAGGATTAAAGGTTAGCGTGAGAGTTAACGCTTAGGGTTAAGGTTAAGAGTTAGGGTTTAGGGTTAGGTTTAGGGTTAGGGTTAGTTTTAGGGTTAGAGTTATGTGCTATGGTTTGTGTTAGGGGTTAGGTTTAGGTTTACTGTTCACGGTTAGGGTTACGTTTAGGGTTTAGCATTAGGGTTAGGGTTAAGGGATAGGATTAGGGTTAAGTGTTGGGCTTAGGGTTAGGGTTTAGTGTTAGGGTTATCATTAAGGATTAGGGGTAGGGTCAGGGTTAAATGCTTGGGTGCGGGTAATGGTTAGGGTCAGGGTTAAGGTTCACGGATAGGGTTAGTGTTAAGGGTTACGGGTAGGTTTAGGGTTCAGGGTTAAAGTTAGCATTAGGAATTAAGGTTAGGATTAGGCGGTAGGTTAGATTTAGGTTTAGATCTAGGCGTTAGGGTAACGGCTAGCGTTAGGGTTAAGAGATAGGTTTAGGTTTAATGCTTAGGATTAGGGTTAGGGTTTGGGGTTAAAGTAAGTGTTAGGGGTTAGGTTTAAGGATCAAAGGTTAGGGTTATTTGTAGCTGTAGTGTTAGGGTTAGGGATAAGGGATCCCATTAGCATTAAGGGTCTTCCTTACTGTAGGTTTAAGGGTTAGGCTTAGAGTTAAAGGTTAAGGTTAGGGTCAGTGTTAAGATTTAGGGTGAGGGTTAACGGTTAGGGTAAAGGTTAAGCCTTAGGGTTAGGGATTAGTGATTAGGGTTTTTGGTTAGTGTTAGGGTTAGCGGTTAGGAGTTAGTGTTTTATGAAGGGGTATGGTTAGAATTAGGATTGGGGTTAGAGTTAGGGTGAGGTATAGGGGTTAGGTTTAGGGGTTAGTTTTAGGGTAAAAGGATAGGATTAGGGTTACGGGTTGGGCTTAGGTTTAGGGTTAAAGTTTACTGCTAGGGTTAGGGATAGGGTTCAGGGTTAGTTTTAGGGGTTCTGGTTAGGGTTCGGTGTTAGGTTAGTGTCAGGGTTAGGTCTAGTCGTGAGGGTAAGGTTTAGGGTTAGTTTTAAGAGCCTGGGGCTGGGCGCGGTGGCTCACGCCTGTAATCCTAGCACTCTGGGAGGCCGAGGCGGGTGGATCGCTCGAGGTCAGGAGTTCGAGACCAGCCTGAGCAAGAGTGAGACCCCGTCTCTACTAAAAATAGAAAGAAATTATATGGACAACTAAAATATATATATACAAAAAATTAGCCAGGCATGGTGGCGCATGCCTGTAGTCCCAGCTACTCGGAAGGCTGAGGCAGTAGGATCGCTTAAGCACAGGAGTGTGAGGTTGCTGTGAGCTAGGCTGACGCCACGGCAGTCACTCTAGCCCGGGCAACAGAGTGAGACACTGTGTCAAAAAAAAAAAAAAAAAAAAAAAAAGAGCTAGGGTTAGGTTTAATGGTTAGGATTAGGATTAGGGTTAAGGGATAGGGTAAGGCTTAGGGGTAATGGTGAAGGGTTAGGGTCAAGGATTAGGGTTTTTGTTAGGCATAGCGTTGGGGTTAGAAGTAAGGGTTACTGTCAGTGTTAGGGTTGTAGGTAGGGTTACGGTTAGGGTTAGCGGTTTAGAATTAGGGTTAGGGATTAGGTGTCACAGTGATGACTAGGAAATAGGGTTAGAATTATGGGATAGGGGTTGTTCTCAGGAAATGGGTTATGCATTAACGTTAGGATAAGAGGTTAAAGTTAGGCGCACGGTGAGGTTTACGTGTTAAGGGGAGAAATAGGAACAGGGTTGGGTGTTATGTTCAGGGTTAGGGTTATCTGTTAAAGGTATTGTTTATGCTTAGCGCACTTGCCCTGTCTGCATTACGAGGGCGGAGGGAGTTTAGGGGGCTGGGATTGTACCCAGGAACCCACTCTATCATACTCTGGGTATGGGCCCGTGGGTTTCATGCAGGACACAGTGGTAGAGCCTCCTTTCACGCATGGCATGGGAGGATTGCAGGCTTTCTAAACTCTAAGAAAGCAAGAAGTCTGAGAATTAGATTTAGGGTTAGGATTGTGGTTAGGGTGAAGGATGAAGTTTAGTGTTAGGGTGAGGGCTTAGGGTTAGGGATTAGGGTTAGGGTTAAAGGTTACTCTTAGGTTTAACGGTTACACTTTGTTTTCGGGTTGAGGTTTAGGGTTAGGGTTAAGATGAGGGGTTAGGGTTTGGTACAGGGTTAGGGTTAAGTGTTAGGTTTAGGGATGAAGATTAGGATAAGGGTTAGGATTAAAGGTTAGCGTGAGAGTTAACGCTTAATGTTAAGGTTAAGAGTTAGGGTTTAGGGTTAGGGTTAGGGTTAGTTTTAGGGTTAGAGTTATGTGCTATGGTTTGTGTTAGAGGTTAGGGTTAGGTTTACTGGTGACGGTTAGGGTTACGTTTAGGGTTTAGCATTAGGGTTAGGGTTAAGGGATAGGATTAGGGTTAAGTGTTGGGCTTAGGGTTAGGATTTAGTGTTAGGGTTATCTTTAAGGATTAGGGGTAGGGTCAGGGTTAAATGCTTGGGTGCGGGTAATGGTTAGGGTCAGGTTTAAGGTTCACGGATAGGGTTAGTGTTAAGGGTTACGGGTAGGTTTAGGGTTCAGGGTTAGAGTTAGCATTAGGGCCTAAGCTTAGAATTAGGCGTAGGTTAGATTTAGGGTTAGATCTAGGCGTTACGGTAAGGGCTAGCGTTAGGGTTAAGAGATAGGGTTAGGTTTAATGCTTAGGATTAGGGTTAGGGTTTGGGGTTAAAGTAAGTGTTAGGGGTTAGGTTTAAGGATCAAAGGTTAGGGTTATTTTTAGCTGTAGTGTTAGGGTTAGGGATAAGGGATCCCATTAGCATTAAGGGTCTTCCTTACTGTAGGGTTAAGGGTTAGGCTTAGAGTTAAAGGTGAAGGTTAGGGTCAGTGTTAAGATTTAGGGTGAGGGTTAACGGTTAGGGTAAAGGTTAAGCGTTAGGGTTAGGGATTAGTGATTAGGGTTTTTGGTTAGTGTTAGGGTTAGCGGTTAGGAGTTAGTGTTTTATGAAGCGGTATGGTTAGAATTAGGATTGGGGTTAGAGTTAGGGTGAGGTATAGGGGTTAGGTTTAGGGGTTAGTTTTAGGGTAAAAGGATAGGATTAGGGTTACGGGTTGGGCTTAGGTTTAGGGTTAAAGTTTACTGCTAGGGTTAGGGATAGGGTTCAGGGTTAGCTTTAGGGGTTCTGGTTAGGGTTAGGTGTTAGGTTAGTGTCAGGATTAGGTCTAGTCGTGAGGGTAAGGTTTAGGGTTAGCTTTAAGAGCTAGGGTTAGGTTTAATGGTTAGGATTAGGATTAGGGTTAAGGGTTAGGGTAAGGCTTAGGGGTAATGGTGAAGGGTTAGGGTCAAGGGTTAGGGTTTTTGTTAGGCATAGCGTTGGGGTTAGAAGTAAGGGTTACTGTCAGTGTTAGGGTTGTAGGTAGGGTTACGGTTAGGGTTATCGGTTTAGAATTAGGGTTAGGGATTAGGTGTCACAGTGATGACTAGGAAATAGGGTTAGAATTATGGGATAGGGGTTGTTCTCAGGAAATGGGTTATCCATTAACGTTAGGATAAGAGGTTAAAGTTAGGCGCACGGTGAGGTTTACGTGTTAAGGGGAGAAATAGGAACAGGGTTGGGTGTTATGTTCAGGGTTAGGGTTATCTGTTAAAGGTATTGTTTATGCTTAGCGCACGGGCCCTGTCTGCATTAGGCGGGCGGGGGGAGTTTAGGGGGCTGGGATTGTACCCGGGAACCCACTCTATCATACTCTGGGTATGGGCCTGTGGGTTTCATGCATTACACAATGGTAGAGCCTCCTTTCACGCATGGCATGGAAGGATTGCAGGCTTTCTAAACTCTAAGAAAGCAAGAAGTCTGAGAATTAGATTTAGGGTTAGGATTCTGGTTAGGGTTAAGGATGAAGTTTAGTGTTAGGGTGAGGGTTTAGGGATAGGGATTAGGGTTAGGGTTAAAGGTTACTCTTAGGTTTAACGGTTACACTTTGTTTTCAGGTTGAGGTTTAGGGTTAGGGTTAAGATGAGGGGTTAGGGTTTGGTACAGGGTTAGGGTTAAGTGTTAGGTTTAGGGATGAAGATTAGGATAAGGGTTAGGATTAAAGGTTAGCGTGAGAGTTAACGCTTAATGTTAAGGTTAAGAGTTAGGGTTTAGGGTTAGGGTTAGGGTTAGTTTTAGGGTTAGAGTTATGTGCTATGGTTTGTGTTAGAGGTTAGGGTTAGGTTTACTGGTCACGGTTAGGGTTACGTTTAGGGTTTAGCATTAGGGTTAGGGTTAAGGGATAGGATTAGGGTTAAGTGTTGGGCTTAGGGTTAGGATTTAGTGTTAGGGTTATCTTTAAGGATTAGGGGTAGGGTCAGGGTTAAATGCTTGGGTGCGGGTAATGGTTAGGGTCAGGTTTAAGGTTCACGGATAGGGTTAGTGTTAAGGGTTACGGGTAGGTTTAGGGTTCAGGGTTAGAGTTAGCATTAGGGCCTAAGCTTAGAATTAGGCGTAGGTTAGATTTAGGGTTAGATCTAGGCGTTACGGTAAGGGCTAGCGTTAGGGTTAAGAGATAGGGTTAGGTTTAATGCTTAGGATTAGGGTTAGGGTTTGGGGTTAAAGTAAGTGTTAGGGGTTAGGTTTAAGGATCAAAGGTTAGGGTTATTTTTAGCTGTAGTGTTAGGGTTAGGGATAAGGGATCCCATTAGCATTAAGGGTCTTCCTTACTGTAGGGTTAAGGGTTAGGCTTAGAGTTAAAGGTGAAGGTTAGGGTCAGTGTTAAGATTTAGGGTGAGGGTTAACGGTTAGGGTAAAGGTTAAGCGTTAGGGTTAGGGATTAGTGATTAGGGTTTTTGGTTAGTGTTAGGGTTAGCGGTTAGGAGTTAGTGTTTTATGAAGGGGTATGGTTAGAATTAGGATTGGGGTTAGAGTTAGGGTGAGGTATAGGGGTTAGGTTTAGGGGTTAGTTTTAGGGTAAAAGGATAGGATTAGGGTTACGGGTTGGGCTTAGGTTTAGGGTTAAAGTTTACTGCTAGGGTTAGGGATAGGGTTCAGGGTTAGCTTTAGGGGTTCTGGTTAGGGTTAGGTGTTAGGTTAGTGTCAGGATTAGGTCTAGTCGTGAGGGTAAGGTTTAGGGTTAGCTTTAAGAGCTAGGGTTAGGTTTAATGGTTAGGATTAGGATTAGGGTTAAGGGTTAGGGTAAGGCTTAGGGGTAATGGTGAAGGGTTAGGGTCAAGGGTTAGGGTTTTTGTTAGGCATAGCGTTGGGGTTAGAAGTAAGGGTTACTGTCAGTGTTAGGGTTGTAGGTAGGGTTACGGTTAGGGTTATCGGTTTAGAATTAGGGTTAGGGATTAGGTGTCACAGTGATGACTAGGAAATAGGGTTAGAATTATGGGATAGGGGTTGTTCTCAGGAAATGGGTTATCCATTAACGTTAGGATAAGAGGTTAAAGTTAGGCGCACGGTGAGGTTTACGTGTTAAGGGGAGAAATAGGAACAGGGTTGGGTGTTATGTTCAGGGTTAGGGTTATCTGTTAAAGGTATTGTTTATGCTTAGCGCACGGGCCCTGTCTGCATTAGGCGGGCGGGGGGAGTTTAGGGGGCTGGGATTGTACCCGGGAACCCACTCTATCATACTCTGGGTATGGGCCTGTGGGTTTCATGCATTACACAATGGTAGAGCCTCCTTTCACGCATGGCATGGAAGGATTGCAGGCTTTCTAAACTCTAAGAAAGCAAGAAGTCTGAGAATTAGATTTAGGGTTAGGATTCTGGTTAGGGTTAAGGATGAAGTTTAGTGTTAGGGTGAGGGTTTAGGGATAGGGATTAGGGTTAGGGTTAAAGTTTACTCTTAGGTTTAACGGTTACACTTTGGTTTCAGGTTGAGGTTTACGGTTAGGGTTAAGATGAGGGGTTAGGGTTTGGTACAGGTTTAGGGTTAAGTGTTAGGTTTAGGGTTGAAGATTAGGATTAGGGTTAGGATTAAAGGTTAGCATGAGAGTTAACGCTTAGGGTTAAGGTTAAGAGTTAGGGTTTAGGGTTAGGGTTAGGGTTAGGGTTAGTTTTAGGGTTAGAGTTATGTGCTATGATTTGTGTTACAGGTTAGAGTTAGGTTTACTGGTGACGGTTAGGGTTACGTTTAGGGGTTAGCATTAGGGTTAGGGTTAGGTTAAGGGATAGGATTAGGGTTAAGTGTTGGGCTTAGGGTTAGGGTTTAGTGTTAGGGTTATCATTAAGGATTAGGGGTAGGGTCAGGTTTAAATCCTTGGGTGCGGGTAATGGTTAGGGTCAGGGTTAAGGTTCACGGATTGGGTTAGTGTTAAGAGTTACGGGTAGGTTTAGGGTTCAGGGTTAGAGTTAGCATTAGGGCTTAAGGTTAGGATTAGGCGGTAGGTTAGATTTAGGGTTAGATCTAGGCGTTAGGGTAAGGGCTAGCGTTAGGGTTAAGAGATAGGGTTAGGTTTAATGCTTAGGATTAGGGTTAGGGTTTGGGGTTAAAGTAAGTGTTAGGGGTTAGGTTTAAGGATCAAGGTTAGGGTTATTTTTAGCTGTAGTGTTAGGGTTAGGGATAAGGGATCCCATTAGCATTAAGGGTCTTCCTTACTGTAGGGTTAAGGGTTAGGCTTAGAGTTAAAGGTTAAGGTTAGGGTCAGTGTTAAGATTTAGGGTGAGGGTTAAGGGTTAGGGTAAAGGTTAAGCGTTAGAGTTAGGGATTAGTGATTAGGGTTTTTGGTTAGTGTTAGGGTTAGCGGTTAGGAGTTAGTGTTTTATGAAGGGGTATGGTTAGAATTAGGATTGGGGTTAGAGTTAGGGTGAGGTATAGGGGTTAGGTTTAGGGGTTAGTTTTAGAGTAAAAGGATAGGATTAGGGATACGGGTTGGGGTTAGGTTAGGGTTAAAGTTTACTGCTAGGGTTAGGGATAGGGTTCAGGATTAGCTTTAGGGGTTCTGGTTAGGGTTAGGTGTTAGGTTAGTGTCAGGGTTAGGTCCAGTCGTGAGGGTAAGGTTTAGGCTTAGCTTTAAGAGCTAGGGTTAGGTTTAATGGTTAGGATTAGGATTAGGGTTAAGGGTTAGGGTAAGGCTTAGGGGTTAGGGTGAAGGATTAGAGTCAAGGGTTAGGGTTTTTGTTAGGCATAGCGTTGGGTTTAGAAGTAAGGGTTACTGTCAGTGTTAGGGTTGTAGGTAGGGTTACAGTTAGGGTTAGCGGTTTAGGATTAGGGTTAGGGATTAGGTGTCACAGTGATGACTAGGAGATAGGGTTAGTATTGTGGGATAGGGGTTGTTCTCAGGAAATGGGTTATGCATTAACTTTAGGATAAGAGGTTAAAGTTAGGCGCACGGTGAGGTTTACATGTTAAGGGGAGAAGTAGGAACAGGGTTGGGTGTTATGTTCAGGGTTAGGGTTATCTGTTAAAGGTATTGTTTATGCTTAGCGCACGGGCCCTGTCTGCATTAGGCGGGCGGGAGGAGTTTAGGGGGCTGGGATTGTACCCGGGAACCCACTCTATCATACTCTGGGTATGGGCCCGTGGGTTTCATGCAGGACACAGTGGTAGAGCCTCCTTTCACCCATGGCATGGAAGGATTGCAGGCTTTCTAAACTCTAAGAAAGCAAGAAGTCTGAGAATTAGATTTAGGGTTAGGATTGTGGTTAGGGTGAAGGATGAAGTTTAGTGTTAGGGTGAGGGCTTAGGGTTAGGGATTAGGGTTAGGGTTAAAGGTTACTCTTAGGTTTAACGGTTACACTTTGTTTTCGGGTTGAGGTTTACGGTTAGGGTTAAGATGAGGGGTTAGGGTTTGGTACAGGGTTAGGGTTAAGTGTTAGGTTTAGGGATGAAGATTAGGATAAGGGTTAGGATTAAAGGTTAGCGTGAGAGTTAACGCTTAGGGTTAAGGTTAAGAGTTAGGGTTTAGGGTTAGGGTTAGGGTTAGTTTTAGGGTTAGAGTTATGTGCTATGGTTTGTGTTAGAGGTTAGGGTTAGGTTTACTGGTGACGGTTAGGGTTACGTTTAGGGTTTAGCATTAGGGTTAGGGTTAAGGGATAGGATTAGGGTTAAGTGTTGGGCTTAGGGTTAGGATTTAGTGTTAGGGTTATCTTTAAGGATTAGGGGTAGGGTCAGGGTTAAATGCTTGGGTGCGGGTAATGGTTAGGGTCAGGTTTAAGGTTCACGGATAGGGTTAGTGTTAAGGGTTACGGGTAGGTTTAGGGTTCAGGGTTAGAGTTAGCATTAGGGCCTAAGCTTAGAATTAGGCGTAGGTTAGATTTAGGGTTAGATCTAGGCGTTACGGTAAGGGCTAGCGTTAGGGTTAAGAGATAGGGTTAGGTTTAATGCTTAGGATTAGGGTTAGGGTTTGGGGTTAAAGTAAGTGTTAGGGGTTAGGTTTAAGGATCAAAGGTTAGGGTTATTTTTAGCTGTAGTGTTAGGGTTAGGGATAAGGGATCCCATTAGCATTAAGGGTCTTCCTTACTGTAGGGTTAAGGGTTAGGCTTAGAGTTAAAGGTGAAGGTTAGGGTCAGTGTTAAGATTTAGGGTGAGGGTTAACGGTTAGGGTAAAGGTTAAGCGTTAGGGTTAGGGATTAGTGATTAGGGTTTTTGGTTAGTGTTAGGGTTAGCGGTTAGGAGTTAGTGTTTTATGAAGGGGTATGGTTAGAATTAGGATTGGGGTTAGAGTTAGGGTGAGGTATAGGGGTTAGGTTTAGGGGTTAGTTTTAGGGTAAAAGGATAGGATTAGGGTTACGGGTTGGGCTTAGGTTTAGGGTTAAAGTTTACTGCTAGGGTTAGGGATAGGGTTCAGGGTTAGCTTTAGGGGTTCTGGTTAGGGTTAGGTGTTAGGTTAGTGTCAGGATTAGGTCTAGTCGTGAGGGTAAGGTTTAGGGTTAGCTTTAAGAGCTAGGGTTAGGTTTAATGGTTAGGATTAGGATTAGGGTTAAGGGTTAGGGTAAGGCTTAGGGGTAATGGTGAAGGGTTAGGGTCAAGGGTTAGGGTTTTTGTTAGGCATAGCGTTGGGGTTAGAAGTAAGGGTTACTGTCAGTGTTAGGGTTGTAGGTAGGGTTACGGTTAGGGTTATCGGTTTAGAATTAGGGTTAGGGATTAGGTGTCACAGTGATGACTAGGAAATAGGGTTAGAATTATGGGATAGGGGTTGTTCTCAGGAAATGGGTTATCCATTAACGTTAGGATAAGAGGTTAAAGTTAGGCGCACGGTGAGGTTTACGTGTTAAGGGGAGAAATAGGAACAGGGTTGGGTGTTATGTTCAGGGTTAGGGTTATCTGTTAAAGGTATTGTTTATGCTTAGCGCACGGGCCCTGTCTGCATTAGGCGGGCGGGGGGAGTTTAGGGGGCTGGGATTGTACCCGGGAACCCACTCTATCATACTCTGGGTATGGGCCTGTGGGTTTCATGCATTACACAATGGTAGAGCCTCCTTTCACGCATGGCATGGAAGGATTGCAGGCTTTCTAAACTCTAAGAAAGCAAGAAGTCTGAGAATTAGATTTAGGGTTAGGATTCTGGTTAGGGTTAAGGATGAAGTTTAGTGTTAGGGTGAGGGTTTAGGGATAGGGATTAGGGTTAGGGTTAAAGTTTACTCTTAGGTTTAACGGTTACACTTTGGTTTCAGGTTGAGGTTTACGGTTAGGGTTAAGATGAGGGGTTAGGGTTTGGTACAGGTTTAGGGTTAAGTGTTAGGTTTAGGGTTGAAGATTAGGATTAGGGTTAGGATTAAAGGTTAGCATGAGAGTTAACGCTTAGGGTTAAGGTTAAGAGTTAGGGTTTAGGGTTAGGGTTAGGGTTAGGGTTAGTTTTAGGGTTAGAGTTATGTGCTATGATTTGTGTTACAGGTTAGAGTTAGGTTTACTGGTGACGGTTAGGGTTACGTTTAGGGGTTAGCATTAGGGTTAGGGTTAGGTTAAGGGATAGGATTAGGGTTAAGTGTTGGGCTTAGGGTTAGGGTTTAGTGTTAGGGTTATCATTAAGGATTAGGGGTAGGGTCAGGTTTAAATCCTTGGGTGCGGGTAATGGTTAGGGTCAGGGTTAAGGTTCACGGATTGGGTTAGTGTTAAGAGTTACGGGTAGGTTTAGGGTTCAGGGTTAGAGTTAGCATTAGGGCTTAAGGTTAGGATTAGGCGGTAGGTTAGATTTAGGGTTAGATCTAGGCGTTAGGGTAAGGGCTAGCGTTAGGGTTAAGAGATAGGGTTAGGTTTAATGCTTAGGATTAGGGTTAGGGTTTGGGGTTAAAGTAAGTGTTAGGGGTTAGGTTTAAGGATCAAGGTTAGGGTTATTTTTAGCTGTAGTGTTAGGGTTAGGGATAAGGGATCCCATTAGCATTAAGGGTCTTCCTTACTGTAGGGTTAAGGGTTAGGCTTAGAGTTAAAGGTTAAGGTTAGGGTCAGTGTTAAGATTTAGGGTGAGGGTTAAGGGTTAGGGTAAAGGTTAAGCGTTAGAGTTAGGGATTAGTGATTAGGGTTTTTGGTTAGTGTTAGGGTTAGCGGTTAGGAGTTAGTGTTTTATGAAGGGGTATGGTTAGAATTAGGATTGGGGTTAGAGTTAGGGTGAGGTATAGGGGTTAGGTTTAGGGGTTAGTTTTAGAGTAAAAGGATAGGATTAGGGATACGGGTTGGGGTTAGGTTAGGGTTAAAGTTTACTGCTAGGGTTAGGGATAGGGTTCAGGATTAGCTTTAGGGGTTCTGGTTAGGGTTAGGTGTTAGGTTAGTGTCAGGGTTAGGTCCAGTCGTGAGGGTAAGGTTTAGGCTTAGCTTTAAGAGCTAGGGTTAGGTTTAATGGTTAGGATTAGGATTAGGGTTAAGGGTTAGGGTAAGGCTTAGGGGTTAGGGTGAAGGATTAGAGTCAAGGGTTAGGGTTTTTGTTAGGCATAGCGTTGGGTTTAGAAGTAAGGGTTACTGTCAGTGTTAGGGTTGTAGGTAGGGTTACAGTTAGGGTTAGCGGTTTAGGATTAGGGTTAGGGATTAGGTGTCACAGTGATGACTAGGAGATAGGGTTAGTATTGTGGGATAGGGGTTGTTCTCAGGAAATGGGTTATGCATTAACTTTAGGATAAGAGGTTAAAGTTAGGCGCACGGTGAGGTTTACATGTTAAGGGGAGAAGTAGGAACAGGGTTGGGTGTTATGTTCAGGGTTAGGGTTATCTGTTAAAGGTATTGTTTATGCTTAGCGCACGGGCCCTGTCTGCATTAGGCGGGCGGGAGGAGTTTAGGGGGCTGGGATTGTACCCGGGAACCCACTCTATCATACTCTGGGTATGGGCCCGTGGGTTTCATGCAGGACACAGTGGTAGAGCCTCCTTTCACCCATGGCATGGAAGGATTGCAGGCTTTCTAAACTCTAAGAAAGCAAGAAGTCTGAGAATTAGATTTAGGGTTAGGATTGTGGTTAGGGTGAAGGATGAAGTTTAGTGTTAGGGTGAGGGCTTAGGGTTAGGGATTAGGGTTAGGGTTAAAGGTTACTCTTAGGTTTAACGGTTACACTTTGTTTTCGGGTTGAGGTTTACGGTTAGGGTTAAGATGAGGGGTTAGGGTTTGGTACAGGGTTAGGGTTAAGTGTTAGGTTTAGGGATGAAGATTAGGATAAGGGTTAGGATTAAAGGTTAGCGTGAGAGTTAACGCTTAGGGTTAAGGTTAAGAGTTAGGGTTTAGGGTTAGGGTTAGGGTTAGTTTTAGGGTTAGAGTTATGTGCTATGGTTTGTGTTAGAGGTTAGGGTTAGGTTTACTGGTGACGGTTAGGGTTACGTTTAGGGTTTAGCATTAGGGTTAGGGTTAAGGGATAGGATTAGGGTTAAGTGTTGGGCTTAGGGTTAGGATTTAGTGTTAGGGTTATCTTTAAGGATTAGGGGTAGGGTCAGGGTTAAATGCTTGGGTGCGGGTAATGGTTAGGGTCAGGTTTAAGGTTCACGGATAGGGTTAGTGTTAAGGGTTACGGGTAGGTTTAGGGTTCAGGGTTAGAGTTAGCATTAGGGCCTAAGCTTAGAATTAGGCGTAGGTTAGATTTAGGGTTAGATCTAGGCGTTACGGTAAGGGCTAGCGTTAGGGTTAAGAGATAGGGTTAGGTTTAATGCTTAGGATTAGGGTTAGGGTTTGGGGTTAAAGTAAGTGTTAGGGGTTAGGTTTAAGGATCAAAGGTTAGGGTTATTTTTAGCTGTAGTGTTAGGGTTAGGGATAAGGGATCCCATTAGCATTAAGGGTCTTCCTTACTGTAGGGTTAAGGGTTAGGCTTAGAGTTAAAGGTGAAGGTTAGGGTCAGTGTTAAGATTTAGGGTGAGGGTTAACGGTTAGGGTAAAGGTTAAGCGTTAGGGTTAGGGATTAGTGATTAGGGTTTTTGGTTAGTGTTAGGGTTAGCGGTTAGGAGTTAGTGTTTTATGAAGGGGTATGGTTAGAATTAGGATTGGGGTTAGAGTTAGGGTGAGGTATAGGGGTTAGGTTTAGGGGTTAGTTTTAGGGTAAAAGGATAGGATTAGGGTTACGGGTTGGGCTTAGGTTTAGGGTTAAAGTTTACTGCTAGGGTTAGGGATAGGGTTCAGGGTTAGCTTTAGGGGTTCTGGTTAGGGTTAGGTGTTAGGTTAGTGTCAGGATTAGGTCTAGTCGTGAGGGTAAGGTTTAGGGTTAGCTTTAAGAGCTAGGGTTAGGTTTAATGGTTAGGATTAGGATTAGGGTTAAGGGTTAGGGTAAGGCTTAGGGGTAATGGTGAAGGGTTAGGGTCAAGGGTTAGGGTTTTTGTTAGGCATAGCGTTGGGGTTAGAAGTAAGGGTTACTGTCAGTGTTAGGGTTGTAGGTAGGGTTACGGTTAGGGTTATCGGTTTAGAATTAGGGTTAGGGATTAGGTGTCACAGTGATGACTAGGAAATACGGTTAGAATTATGGGATAGGGGTTGTTCTCAGGAAATGGGTTATCCATTAACGTTAGGATAAGAGGTTAAAGTTAGGCGCACGGTGAGGTTTACGTGTTAAGGGGAGAAATAGGAACAGGGTTGGGTGTTATGTTCAGGGTTAGGGTTATCTGTTAAAGGTATTGTTTATGCTTAGGGCACGGGTCCTGTCTGCATTAGGCGGGCGGGGGGAGTTTAGGGGGCTGGGATTGTACCCGGGAACCCACTCTATCATACTCTGGGTATGGGCCTGTGGGTTTCATGCATTACACAATGGTAGAGCCTCCTTTCACGCATGGCATGGAAGGATTGCAGGCTTTCTAAACTCTAAGAAAGCAAGAAGTCTGAGAATTAGATTTAGGGTTAGGATTCTGGTTAGGGTTAAGGATGAAGTTTAGTGTTAGGGTGAGGGTTTAGGGATAGGGATTAGGGTTAGGGTTAAAGTTTACTCTTAGGTTTAACGGTTACACTTTGGTTTCAGGTTGAGGTTTACGGTTAGGGTTAAGATGAGGGGTTAGGGTTTGGTACAGGTTTAGGGTTAAGTGTTAGGTTTAGGGTTGAAGATTAGGATTAGGGTTAGGATTAAAGGTTAGCATGAGAGTTAACGCTTAGGGTTAAGGTTAAGAGTTAGGGTTTAGGGTTAGGGTTAGGGTTAGGGTTAGTTTTAGGGTTAGAGTTATGTGCTATGATTTGTGTTACAGGTTAGAGTTAGGTTTACTGGTGACGGTTAGGGTTACGTTTAGGGGTTAGCATTAGGGTTAGGGTTAGGTTAAGGGATAGGATTAGGGTTAAGTGTTGGGCTTAGGGTTAGGGTTTAGTGTTAGGGTTATCATTAAGGATTAGGGGTAGGGTCAGGTTTAAATCCTTGGGTGCGGGTAATGGTTAGGGTCAGGGTTAAGGTTCACGGATTGGGTTAGTGTTAAGAGTTACGGGTAGGTTTAGGGTTCAGGGTTAGAGTTAGCATTAGGGCTTAAGGTTAGGATTAGGCGGTAGGTTAGATTTAGGGTTAGATCTAGGCGTTAGGGTAAGGGCTAGCGTTAGGGTTAAGAGATAGGGTTAGGTTTAATGCTTAGGATTAGGGTTAGGGTTTGGGGTTAAAGTAAGTGTTAGGGGTTAGGTTTAAGGATCAAGGTTAGGGTTATTTTTAGCTGTAGTGTTAGGGTTAGGGATAAGGGATCCCATTAGCATTAAGGGTCTTCCTTACTGTAGGGTTAAGGGTTAGGCTTAGAGTTAAAGGTTAAGGTTAGGGTCAGTGTTAAGATTTAGGGTGAGGGTTAAGGGTTAGGGTAAAGGTTAAGCGTTAGAGTTAGGGATTAGTGATTAGGGTTTTTGGTTAGTGTTAGGGTTAGCGGTTAGGAGTTAGTGTTTTATGAAGGGGTATGGTTAGAATTAGGATTGGGGTTAGAGTTAGGGTGAGGTATAGGGGTTAGGTTTAGGGGTTAGTTTTAGAGTAAAAGGATAGGATTAGGGATACGGGTTGGGGTTAGGTTAGGGTTAAAGTTTACTGCTAGGGTTAGGGATAGGGTTCAGGATTAGCTTTAGGGGTTCTGGTTAGGGTTAGGTGTTAGGTTAGTGTCAGGGTTAGGTCCAGTCGTGAGGGTAAGGTTTAGGCTTAGCTTTAAGAGCTAGGGTTAGGTTTAATGGTTAGGATTAGGATTAGGGTTAAGGGTTAGGGTAAGGCTTAGGGGTTAGGGTGAAGGGTTAGAGTCAAGGGTTAGGGTTTTTGTTAGGCATAGCGTTGGGTTTAGAAGTAAGGGTTACTGTCAGTGTTAGGGTTGTAGGTAGGGTTACAGTTAGGGTTAGCGGTTTAGGATTAGGGTTAGGGATTAGGTGTCACAGTGATGACTAGGAGATAGGGTTAGTATTGTGGGATAGGGTTTGTTCTTAGGAAATGGGTTATGCATTAACTTTAGGATAAGAGGTTAAAGTTAGGCGCACGGTGAGGTTTACATGTTAAGGGGAGAAATAGGAACAGGGTTGGGTGTTATGTTCAGGGTTAGGGTTATCTGTTAAAGGTATTGTTTATGCTTAGCGCATGGGCCCTGTCTGCATTAGGCGGGCGGGAGGAGTTTAGGGGGCTGGGATTGTACCCGGGAACCCACTCTATCATACTCTGGGTATGGGCCCGTGGGTTTCATGCAGGACACAGTGGTAGAGCCTCCTTTCACCCATGGCATGGAAGGATTGCAGGCTTTCTAAACTCTAAGAAAGCAAGAAGTCTGAGAATTAGATTTAGGGTTAGGATTGTGGTTAGGGTGAAGGATGAAGTTTAGTGTTAGGGTGAGGGCTTAGGGTTAGGGATTAGGGTTAGGGTTAAAGGTTACTCTTAGGTTTAACGGTTACACTTTGTTTTCGGGTTGAGGTTTACGGTTAGGGTTAAGATGAGGGGTTAGGGTTTGGTACAGGGTTAGGGTTAAGTGTTAGGTTTAGGGATGAAGATTAGGATAAGGGTTAGGATTAAAGGTTAGCGTGAGAGTTAACGCTTAGGGTTAAGGTTAAGAGTTAGGGTTTAGGGTTAGGGTTAGGGTTAGTTTTAGGGTTAGAGTTATGTGCTATGGTTTGTGTTAGAGGTTAGGGTTAGGTTTACTGGTGACGGTTAGGGTTACGTTTAGGGTTTAGCATTAGGGTTAGGGTTAAGGGATAGGATTAGGGTTAAGTGTTGGGCTTAGGGTTAGGATTTAGTGTTAGGGTTATCTTTAAGGATTAGGGGTAGGGTCAGGGTTAAATGCTTGGGTGCGGGTAATGGTTAGGGTCAGGTTTAAGGTTCACGGATAGGGTTAGTGTTAAGGGTTACGGGTAGGTTTAGGGTTCAGGGTTAGAGTTAGCATTAGGGCCTAAGCTTAGAATTAGGCGTAGGTTAGATTTAGGGTTAGATCTAGGCGTTACGGTAAGGGCTAGCGTTAGGGTTAAGAGATAGGGTTAGGTTTAATGCTTAGGATTAGGGTTAGGGTTTGGGGTTAAAGTAAGTGTTAGGGGTTAGGTTTAAGGATCAAAGGTTAGGGTTATTTTTAGCTGTACTGTTAGGGTTAGGGATAAGGGATCCCATTAGCATTAAGGGTCTTCCTTACTGTAGGGTTAAGGGTTAGGCTTAGAGTTAAAGGTGAAGGTTAGGGTCAGTGTTAAGATTTAGGGTGAGGGTTAACGGTTAGGGTAAAGGTTAAGCGTTAGGGTTAGGGATTAGTGATTAGGGTTTTTGGTTAGTGTTAGGGTTAGCGGTTAGGAGTTAGTGTTTTATGAAGGGGTATGGTTAGAATTAGGATTGGGGTTAGAGTTAGGGTGAGGTATAGGGGTTAGGTTTAGGGGTTAGTTTTAGGGTAAAAGGATAGGATTAGGGTTACGGGTTGGGCTTAGGTTTAGGGTTAAAGTTTACTGCTAGGGTTAGGGATAGGGTTCAGGGTTAGCTTTAGGGGTTCTGGTTAGGGTTAGGTGTTAGGTTAGTGTCAGGATTAGGTCTAGTCGTGAGGGTAAGGTTTAGGGTTAGCTTTAAGAGCTAGGGTTAGGTTTAATGGTTAGGATTAGGATTAGGGTTAAGGGTTAGGGTAAGGCTTAGGGGTAATGGTGAAGGGTTAGGGTCAAGGGTTAGGGTTTTTGTTAGGCATAGCGTTGGGTTTAGAAGTAAGGGTTACTGTCAGTGTTAGGGTTGTAGGTAGGGTTACGGTTAGGGTTATCGGTTTAGAATTAGGGTTAGGGATTAGGTGTCACAGTGATGACTAGGAAATAGGGTTAGAATTATGGGATAGGGGTTGTTCTCAGGAAATGGGTTATCCATTAACGTTAGGATAAGAGGTTAAAGTTAGGCGCACGGTGAGGTTTACGTGTTAAGGGGAGAAATAGGAACAGGGTTGGGTGTTATGTTCAGGGTTAGGGTTATCTGTTAAAGGTATTGTTTATGCTTAGCGCACGGGCCCTGTCTGCATTAGGCGGGCGGGGGGAGTTTAGGGGGCTGGGATTGTACCCGGGAACCCACTCTATCATACTCTGGGTATGGGCCTGTGGGTTTCATGCATTACACAATGGTAGAGCCTCCTTTCACGCATGGCATGGAAGGATTGCAGGCTTTCTAAACTCTAAGAAAGCAAGAAGTCTGAGAATTAGATTTAGGGTTAGGATTCTGGTTAGGGTTAAGGATGAAGTTTAGTGTTAGGGTGAGGGTTTAGGGATTGGGATTAGGGTTAGGGTTAAAGTTTACTCTTAGGTTTAACGGTTACACTTTGGTTTCAGGTTGAGGTTTACGGTTAGGGTTAAGATGAGGGGTTAGGGTTTGGTACAGGTTTAGGGTTAAGTGTTAGGTTTAGGGTTGAAGATTAGGATTAGGGTTAGGATTAAAGGTTAGCATGAGAGTTAACGCTTAGGGTTAAGGTTAAGAGTTAGGGTTTAGGGTTAGGGTTAGGGTTAGGGTTAGTTTTAGGGTTAGAGTTATGTGCTATGATTTGTGTTACAGGTTAGAGTTAGGTTTACTGGTGACGGTTAGGGTTACGTTTAGGGGTTAGCATTAGGGTTAAGGTTAGGTTAAGGGATAGGATTAGGGTTAAGTGTTGGGCTTAGGGTTAGGGTTTAGTGTTAGGGTTATCATTAAGGATTAGGGGTAGGGTCAGGTTTAAATCCTTGGGTGCGGGTAATGGTTAGGGTCAGGGTTAAGGTTCACGGATTGGGTTAGTGTTAAGAGTTACGGGTAGGTTTAGGGTTCAGGGTTAGAGTTAGCATTAGGGCTTAAGGTTAGGATTAGGCGGTAGGTTAGATTTAGGGTTAGATCTAGGCGTTAGGGTAAGGGCTAGCGTTAGGGTTAAGAGATAGGGTTAGGTTTAATGCTTAGGATTAGGGTTAGGGTTTGGGGTTAAAGTAAGTGTTAGGGGTTAGGTTTAAGGATCAAGGTTAGGGTTATTTTTAGCTGTAGTGTTAGGGTTAGGGATAAGGGATCCCATTAGCATTAAGGGTCTTCCTTACTGTAGGGTTAAGGGTTAGGCTTAGAGTTAAAGGTTAAGGTTAGGGTCAGTGTTAAGATTTAGGGTGAGGGTTAAGGGTTAGGGTAAAGGTTAAGCGTTAGAGTTAGGGATTAGTGATTAGGGTTTTTGGTTAGTGTTAGGGTTAGCGGTTAGGAGTTAGTGTTTTATGAAGGGGTATGGTTAGAATTAGGATTGGGGTTAGAGTTAGGGTGAGGTATAGGGGTTAGGTTTAGGGGTTAGTTTTAGAGTAAAAGGATAGGATTAGGGATACGGGTTGGGGTTAGGTTAGGGTTAAAGTTTACTGCTAGGGTTAGGGATAGGGTTCAGGATTAGCTTTAGGGGTTCTGGTTAGGGTTAGGTGTTAGGTTAGTGTCAGGGTTAGGTCCAGTCGTGAGGGTAAGGTTTAGGCTTAGCTTTAAGAGCTAGGGTTAGGTTTAATGGTTAGGATTAGGATTAGGGTTAAGGGTTAGGGTAAGGCTTAGGGGTTAGGGTGAAGGGTTAGAGTCAAGGGTTAGGGTTTTTGTTAGGCATAGCGTTGGGTTTAGAAGTAAGGGTTACTGTCAGTGTTAGGGTTGTAGGTAGGGTTACAGTTAGGGTTAGCGGTTTAGGATTAGGGTTAGGGATTAGGTGTCACAGTGATGACTAGGAGATAGGGTTAGTATTGTGGGATAGGGGTTGTTCTCAGGAAATGGGTTATGCATTAACTTTAGGATAAGAGGTTAAAGTTAGGCGCACGGTGAGGTTTACATGTTAAGGGGAGAAATAGGAACAGGGTTGGGTGTTATGTTCAGGGTTAGGGTTATCTGTTAAAGGTATTGTTTATGCTTAGCGCACGGGCCCTGTCTGCATTAGGCGGGCGGGAGGAGTTTAGGGGGCTGGGATTGTACCCGGGAACCCACTCTATCATACTCTGGGTATGGGCCCGTGGGTTTCATGCAGGACACAGTGGTAGAGCCTCCTTTCACGCATGGCATGGAAGGATTGCAGGCTTTCTAAACTCTAAGAAAGCAAGAAGTCTGAGAATTAGATTTAGGGTTAGGATTGTGGTTAGGGTGAAGGATGAAGTTTAGTGTTAGGGTGAGGGCTTAGGGTTAGGGATTAGGGTTAGGGTTAAAGGTTACTCTTAGGTTTAACGGTTACACTTTGGTTTCGGGTTGAGGTTTACGGTTAGGGTTAAGATGAGGGGTTAGGGTTTGGTACAGGGTTAGGGTTAAGTGTTAGGTTTAGGGATGAAGATTAGGATTAGGGTTAGGATTAAATGTTAGCGTGAGAGTTAACGCTTAATGTTAAGGTTAAGAGTTAGGGTTTAGGGTTAGGGTTAGGGTTAGTTTTAGGGTTAGAGTTATGTGCTATGGTTTGTGTTAGAGGTTAGGGTTAGGTTTACTGGTGACGGTTAGGGTTACGTTTAGGGTTTAGCATTAGGGTTAGGGTTAAGGGATAGGATTAGGGTTAAGTGTTGGGCTTAGGGTTAGGGTTTAGTGTTAGGGTTATCTTTAAGGATTAGGTGTAGGGTCAGGGTTAAATGCTTGGGTGCGGATAATGGTTAGGGTCAGGGTTAAGGTTCACAGATAGGGTTAGTGTTAAGGGTTACGGGTAGGTTTAGGGTTCAGGGTTAGAGTTAGCATTAGGGCTTAAGGTTAGTATTAGGCGGTAGGTTAGATTTAGGGTTAGATCTAGGCGTTAGGGTAAGGGCTAGCGTTAGGGTTAAGAGATAGGGTTAGGTTTAATGCTTAGGATTAGGGTTAGGGTTTGTGGTTAAAGTAAGTGTTAGGGGTTAGGTTTAAGGATCAAGGTTAGGGTTATTTTTAGCTGTAGTGTTAGGGTTAGGGATAAGGGATCCCATTAGCATTAAGGGTCTTCCTTACTGTAGGGTTAAGGGTTAGGCTTAGAGTTAAAGGTTAAGCTTAGGGTCAGTGTTAAGATTTAGGGTGAGGGTTAACGGTTAGGGTAAAGGTTAAGCATTAGAGTTAGGGATTAGTGATTAGGGTTTTTGGTTAGTGTTAGGGTTAGCGGTTAGGAGTTAGTGTTTTATGAAGGGGTATGGTTAGAATTAGCATTGGGGTTAGAGTTAGGGTGAGGTATAGGGGTTAGGTTTAGGGGTTAGTTTTAGAGTAAAAGGATAGGATTAGGGATACGGGTTGGGGTTAGGTTAGGGTTAAAGTTTACTGCTAGGGTTAGGGATAGGGTTCAGGATTAGCTTTAGGGGTTCTGGTTAGGGTTAGGTGTTAGGTTAGTGTCAGGGTTAGGTCCAGTCGTGAGGGTAAGGTTTAGGCTTAGCTTTAAGAGCTAGGGTTAGGTTTAGTGGTTAGGATTAGGATTAGGGTTAAGGGTTAGGGTAAGGCTTAGGGGTTAGGGTGAAGGGTTAGAGTCAAGGGTTAGGGTTTTTGTTAGGCATAGCGTTGGGGTTAGAATTAAGGGTTACTGTCAGTGTTAGGGTTGTAGGTAGGGTTACACTTAGGGTTAGCGGTTTAGAATTAGGGTTAGGGATTAGGTGTCACAGTGATGACTAGGTGATAGGGTTAGAATTGTGGGATAGGGGTTGTTCTCAGGAAATGGGTTATGCATTAACTTTAGGATAAGAGGTTAAAGTTAGGCGCACGGTGAGGTTTACGTGTTAAGGGGAGAAATAGGAACAGGGTTGGGTGTTATGTTCAGGGTTAGGGTTATCTGTTAAAGGTATTGTTTATGCTTAGCGCACGGGCCCTGTCTGCATTAGGCGGGCGGGAGGAGTTTAGGGGGCTGGGATTGTACCCGGGAACCCACTCTATCATACTCTGGGTATGGGCCCGTGGGTTTCATGCAGGACACAGTGGTAGAGCCTCCTTTCACGCATGGCATGGGAGGATTGCAGGCTTTCTAAACTCTAAGAAAGCAAGAAGTCTGAGAATGAGATTTAGGGTTACGATTCTGGTTAGGGTGAAGGATGAAGTTTAGTGTTAGGGTGAGGGCTTAGGGTTAGGGATTAGGGTTAGGGTTAAAGGTTACTCTTAGGTTTAACGGTTACACTTTGGTTTCGGGTTGAGGTTTACAGTTAGGGTTAAGATGAGGGGTTAGGGTTTGGTACAGGGTTAGGGTTAAGTGTTAGGTTTAGGGTTGAAGATTAGGATTAGGGTTAGGATTAAAGGTTAGCGTGAGAGTTAACACTTAGGGTTAAGGTTAAGCGTTAGGGTTTAGGGTTACGGTTAGGGTTAGTTTTAGGGTTAGAGTTATGTGCTATGGTTTGTGTTAGAGGTTAGGGTTAGGTTTACTGGTGACGGTTAGGGTTACGTTTAGGGGTTAGCATTAGGGTTAGGGTTAGGTTAAGGGATAGGATTAGGGTTAAGTGTTGGGCTTAGGGTTAGGGTTTAGTGTTAGGGTTATCATTAAGGATTAGGGGTAGGGTCAGGGTTAAATGCTTGGGTGCGGGTAATGGTTAGGGTCAGGGTTAAGGTTCACGGATAGGGTTAGTGTTAAGGGTTACGGGTAGGTTTAGGGTTCAGGGTTAGAGTTAGCATTAGGGCTTAAGGTTAGGATTAGGCGGTAGGTTAGATTTAGGGTTAGATCTAGGCGTTAGGGTAAGGGCTAGCGTTAGGGTTAAGAGATAGGGTTAGGTTTAATGCTTAGGATTAGGGTTAGGGTTTGTGGTTAAAGTAAGTGTTAGGGGTTAGGTTTAAGGATCAAGGTTAGGGTTATTTTTAGCTGTAGTGTTAGGGTTAGGGATAAGGGATCCCATTAGCATTAAGGGTCTTCCTTACTGTAGGGTTAAGGGTTAGTCTTAGAGTTAAAGGTTCAGGTTAGGGTCAGTGTTAAGATTTAGGGTGAGGGTTAACGGTTAGGGTAAAGGTTAAGCGTTAGGGTTAGGGATTAGTGATTAGGGTTTTTGGTTAGTGTTAGGGTTAGCGGTTAGAAGTTAGTGTTTTATGAAGGGGTATGGTTAGAATTAGCATTGGGGTTAGAGTTAGGGTGAGGTATACGGGTTAGGTTTAGGGGTTAGTTTTAGGGTAAAAGGATAGGATTAGGGTTGCGGGTTGGGCTTAGTTTTAGGGTTAAAGTTTACTGCTAGGGTTAGGGATAGGGTTCAGGGTTAGCTTTAGGGGTTCTGGTTAGGGTTAGGTGTTAGGTTAGTGTCAGGGTTCGGTCTGGTCGTGAGGGTAAGGTTTAGGGTTAGCTTTTTTTTTTTTTTTTTTTTTTTTTTTTTTGAGACAGAGTCTCACTCTGTTTCCCAGGCTAGAGTGAGTGCCGTGGCATCAGCCTTGCTCACAGCAACCTCAAACTCCTGAGCTCAAGGGATCCTCCTGTCTCAGACTCCCAGGTAGCTGGGACTACAGGCATGCGCCACCATGCCCGGCTAATCTTTTCTATATATATTTTTAGCTGTCCATATAATTTCTTTCTATTTTAGTAGAGATGGGGTCTCGCTCTTGCTCAGGCTGGTCTCGAACTTCTGAGCTCAAACGATCCACCCACCTCGGCCTCCCAGAGTGCTAGGATTACAGGCGTGAGCCACCGCGCCCGGCCTAGGGTTAGCTTTAAGAGCTAGGGTTAGGTTTAATGGTTAGGATTAGGATTAGGGTTAAGGGTTAGGGTAAGGCTTAGGGGTTAGGGTGAAGGGTTAGGGTCAAGGGTTAGGGTTTTTGTTAGGCATAGCGTTGGGGTTAGAAAAAGGGTTACTGTCAGTGTTAGGGTTGTAGGTAGGGTTACGGTTAGGGTTAGCGGTTTAGAATTAGGGTTAGGGATTAGGTGTCACAGTGATGAATAGGAGATAGGGTTAGAATTATGGGATAGGGGTTGTTCTCAGGAAATGGGTTATGCATTAACGTTAGGATAAGAGGTTAAAGTTAGGGGCACGGTGAGGTTTACGTGTTAAGGGGAGCAATAGGAACAGGGTTGGGTGTTATGTTCAGGGTTAGGGTTATCTGTTAAAGGTATTGTTTATGCTTAGCGCACTGGCCCTGTCTGCATTAGGCGGGCGGGGGGAGTTTAGGGGGCTGGGATTGTTCCCGGGAACCCACTCTATACTACTCTGGGTATGGGCCCGTGGGTTTCATGCAGGACACAGTGGTAGAGCCTCCTTTCACGCATGGCATGGGAGGATTGCAGGCTTTCTAAACTCTAAGAAAGCAAGAAGTCTGAGAATTAGATTTAGGGTTAGGATTATGTTTAGGGTTAAGGATGAAGTTTAGTGTTAGGGTGAGTGCTTAGGGTTAGGGATTAGAGTTAGGGTTAAAGGTTACTCTTAGGTTTAACGGTTACACTTTGTTTTAGGGTTGAGGTTTACGGTTAGGTTTAAGATAAGGGGTTAGTGTTTGGTACAGGGTTAGGGTTAACTGTTAGGTTTAGGGTTGAAGATTAGGATTAGGGTTAGGATTAAAGGTTAGCATGAGAGTTAACGCTTAGGGTTAAGGTTAAGAGTTAGGGTTTAGGGTCAGGGTTAGGGTTAGGGTTAGTTTTAGGGTTAGAGTTATGTGCTATGGTTTGTGTTAGAGGTTAGGGTTAGTTTTACTGGTCATGGTTAGGGTTATGTTTAGGGGTTAGCATTAGGGTTAGGGTTAGGGTTAAGGGATAGGATTAGGGTTAAGTGTTGGGCTTAGGGTTAGGGTTTAGTGTTAGGGTTATCATTAAGGATTAGCGGTAGGGTCAGGGTTAAATGTTTGGGTGCGGGTATTGGTTAGGGTCAGGGTTAAGGTTCACGGATAGGGTTAATGTTAAGGGTTACGGGTAGGTTTAGGGTTCAGGGTTAGAGTTAGCATTAGGGCTTAAGGTTAGGATTAGGCGGTAGGTTAGATTTAGGGTTAGATCTAGGCGTTAGGTTAAGGGCTAGCGTTAGGGTTAAGAGATAGGGTTAGGTTTAATGCTTAGGATTAGGGTTAGGGTTTGGGGTTAAAGTAAGTGTTAGGGGTTAGGTTTAAGGATCAAAGGTTAGGGTTATTTTTAGCTGTAGTGTTAGCGTTAGGGATAAGGGATCCCATCAGCATTAAGGGTCTTCCTTACTGTAGGGTTAAGGGTTAGGCTTAGAGTTAGAGGTTAAGGTTAGGGTCAGTGTTAAGATTTAGGGTGAGGGTTAACGGTTAGGGTAAAGGTTAAGCGTTAGGGTTAGGGATTAGTGATTAGGATTTTTGGTTAGTGTTAGGGTTAGCGGTTAGGAGTTAGTGTTTTTTGAAGGGGTATGGTTAGAATTAGGATTGGGGTTAGGGTTAGGGTGAGGTATAGGGGTTAGGTTTAGGGGTTAGTTTTAGGGTAAAAGGATAGGATTAGGGTTACGGGTTGGGCTTAGGTTTAGGGTTAAAGTTTACTGCTAGGGTTAGGGATAGGGTTCAGGGTTAGCTTTAGGGGTTCTGGTTAGGGTTAGGTTTTAGGTTAGTGTCAGGGTTAGGTCCAGTCGTGAGGGTAAGGTTTAGGGTTAGCTTTAAGAGCTAGGGTTAGGTTTAATGGTTAGGATTAGGATTAGGGTTAAGGGTTACGATAAGGCTTAGGGGTTGGGGTGAAGGGTTATGGTCAAGGGTTAGGGTTTTTGTTAGGCATAGCGTTGGGGTTAGAAGTAAGGGTTACTGTCAGTGTTAGGGTTGTAGGTAGGCTTACAGTTAGTGTTAGCGGTTTAGAATTAGGGTTAGGGATTAGGTGTCCCAGTGATGACTAGGAGATAGGGTTACAATTATGGGATAGGGGTTGTTCTCAGGAAATGGGTTATGCATTAACGTTAGGATAAGAGGTTAAAGTTAGGCGCACGGTGAGGTTTACGTGTTAAGGGGAGAAATAGGAACAGGGTTGGGTGTTATGTTCAGGGTTAGGGTTATCTGTTAAAGGTATTGTTTATGCTTAGCGCACAGGCAGTGTCTGCATTAGGCGCGCGGGGGGGGAGTTTAGGGGGCTGGGATTGTACCCGGGAACCCACTCTATCATACTCTGGGTATGGGCCCGTGGGTTTCATGCAGGACACAGTGGTAGAGCCTCCTTTCACGCATGGCATGGGAGGATTGCAGGCTTTCTAAACTCTAAGAAAGCAAGAAGTCTGCGAATTAGATTTAGGGTTAGGATTCTGGTTAGGGTGAAGGATGAAGTTTAGTGTTAGGGTGAGGGCTTAGGGTTAGGGATTAGGGTTAGGGTTAAAGGTTACTCTTAGGTTTAACGGTTACACTTGGTTTCGGGTTGAGGTTTACGGTTAGGGTTAAGATGAGGGGTTAGGGTTTGGTACAGGGTTAGGGTTAAGTGTTAGGTTTAGGGATGAAGATTAGGATTAGGGTTAGGATTAAAGGTTAGCGTGAGAGTTAACGCTTAATGTTAAGGTTAAGAGTTCGGGTTTAGGGTTAGGGTTAGTTTTAGGGTTAGAGTTATGTGCTATGGTTTGTGTTAGAGGTTAGGGTTAGGTTTACTGGTCACGGTTAGGGTTACGTTTAGGGGTTAGCATTAGGGTTAGGGTTAGGGTTAGGGTTAAGGGATAGGATTAGGGTTAAGTGTTGGGCTTAGGGTTAGGGTGTAGTGTTAGGGTTATCTTTAAGGATTAGGGGTAGGGTCAGGGTTAAATGCTTGGGTGCGGGTAATGGTTAGGGTCAGGGTTAAGGTTCACGGATAGGGTTAGTGTTAAGGGTTACGGGTAGGTTTAGGGTTCAGGGTTAGAGTTAGCATTAGGGCTTAAGGTTAGGATTAGGCGGTAGGTTAGATTTAGGGTTAGATCTAGGCGTTAGGGTATGGGCTAGCGTTTGGGTTAAGAGATAGGGTTAGGTTTAATGCTTAGGATTAGGGTTAGGGTTTGGGGTTAAAGTAAGTGTTAGGGGTTAGGTTTAGGATCAAAGGTTAGGGTTATTTTTAGCTGTAGTGTTAGGGTTAGGGATAAGGGATCCCATTAGCATTAAGGGTCTTCCTTACTGTAGGGTTAAGGGTTAGGCTTAGAGTTAAAGGTTCAGGTTAGGGTCAGTGTTAAGATTTAGGGTGAGGGTTAATGGTTAGGGTAATGGTTAAGCGTTAGGGTTAGGGATTAGTTATTAGGGTTTTTGGTTAGTGTTAGGGTTAGCGGTTAGGAGTTAGTGTTTTATGAAGGGGTATGGTTAGAATTAGGATTGGGGTTAGAGTTAGGGTGAGGTATAGGGGTTAGGTTTAGGGGTTAGTTTTAGGGTAAAAGGATAGGATTAGGGTTACGGGTTGGGCTTAGGTTTAGGGTTAAAGTTTACTGCTAGTGTTAGGGATAGGGTTCAGGGTTAGCTTTAGGGGTTCTGGTTAGGGTTAGGTGTTAGGTTAGTGTCAGGGTTAGGTCCAGTCGTGAGGGTAAGGTTTAGGGTTAGCTTTTTTTTTTTTTTGAGACAGAGTCTCACTCTGTTTCCTAGGCTAGAGTGAGTGCCGTGGCATCAGCCTTGCTCACAGCAACCTCAAACTCCTGAGCTCAAGGGATCCTCCTGTCTCAGACTCCCGAGTAGCTGGGACTACAGGCATGCGCCACCATGCTCGGCTAAACTTTTCTATATATATTTTTAGCTGTCCATATAATTTCTTTCTATTTTTAGTAGAGATGGGGTCTCGCTCTTGCTCAGGCTGGTCTCGAACTTCTGAGCTCAAACGATCCACCCACTTCGGCCTCCCAGAGTGCTAGGATTACAGGCGTGAGCCACCGCGCCCGGCCTAGGGTTAGCTTTAAGAGCTAGGGTTAGGTTTAATGGTTAGGATTAGGATTAGGGTTAAGGGTTAGGGTAAGGCTTAGGGGTTGGGGTGAAGGGTTAGGGTCAAGGGTTAGGGTTTTTGTTAGGCATAGCGTTGGGGTTAGAAGTAAGGGTTACTGTCAGTGTTAGGGTTGTAGGTAGGCTTACAGTTAGGGTTAGCGGTTTAGAATTAGGGTTAGGGATTAGGTGTCACAGTGATGACTAGGAGATAGGGTTAGAATTATGGGATAGGGGTTGTTCTCAGGAAATGGGTTATGCATTAACGTTAGGATAAGAGGTTAAAGTTAGGCGCACGGTGAGGTTTACGTGTTAAGGGGAGAAATAGGAACAGGGTTGGGTGTTATGTTCAGGGTTAGGGTTATCTGTTAAAGGTATTGTTTATGCTTAGCGCACAGGCAGTGTCTGCATTAGGCGGGCGGGGGGGAGTTTAGGGGGCTGGGATTGTACCCGGGAACCCACTCTATCATACTCTGGGTATGGGACCGTGGGTTTCATGCAGGACACAGTGGTAGAGCCTCCATTCACGCATGGCATGGGAGGATTCCAGGCTTTCTAAACTCTAAGAATGCAAAAAGTCTGAGAATTAGATTTAGGGTTAGGATTATGGTTAGGGTTAAGGATGAAGTTTAGTGTTAGGGTGAGGGCTTAGGGTTAGGGATTAGGGTTAGGGTTAAAGGTTACTCTTAGGTTTAATGGTTACACTTTGGTTTCGGGTTGAGGTTTACGGTTAGGGTTAAGATTAAGGGTTAGGGTTTGGTACAGGGTTAGGGTTAAGTGTTAGGTTTAGGGTTGAAGATTAGGATTAGGGTTGGGATTAAAGGTTAGAGTGAGAGCTAACGCTTAGGATTAAAGTTAAGTGTTAGGGTTTAGGGTTAGGGTTAGGGTTAGTTTTAGGGTTAGAGTTATGTGCTGTGGTTTGTGTTAGAGGTTTGGGTTATGTTTACTGGTGACGGTTAGGGTTACGTTTAGGGGTTAGCCTTAGGGTTAGGGTTAGGGTTAGGGTTAAGGGATAGGATTAGGGTTAAGTGTTGGGCTTAGGATTAGGGTTTAGTGTTAGGGTTATCATTAAGGATTAGGGGTAGGGTCAGGGTTAAATGCTTGGGTGCGGGTAATGGTTAGGGTCAGGGTTAAGGTTCACGGATAGGGTTAGTGTTAAGGGTTACGGGTAGGTTTAGGGTTCAGGGTTAGAGTTAGCATTAGGGCTTAAGGTTAGGATTAGGCGGTAGGTTAGATTTAGGGTTAGATCTAGGCGTTAGGGTAAGGGCTAGCGTTAGGGTTAAGAGATAGGGTTAGGTTTAATGCTTAGGATTAAGGTTAGGGTTTGGGGTTAATGTAAGTGTTAGGGGTTAGGTTTAAGGATCAAGGTTAGGGTTATTTTTAGCTGTATTTTTAGGGTTAGGGATAAGGGATCCCATTAGCCTTAAGGGTCTTCCTTACTGCAGGTTTAAGGGTTAGGCTTAGAGTTAAAGTTTAAGCTTAGGGTCAGTGTTAAGATTTAGGGTGAGGGTTAACGGTTAGGGTAAAGGTTAAGCGTTAGAGTTAGGGATTAGTGATTAGGGTTTTTGGTTACTGTTAGGGTTAGCAGTTAGGAGTTAGTGTTTTATGAAGGGGTATGGTTAGAATTAGGATTGGGGTTAGAGTTAGGGTGAGGTATAGGGGTTAGGTTTAGGGGTTAGTTTTAGAGTAGAAGGATAGGATTAGGGATACGGGTTGGGGATAGGTTAGGGTTAAAGTTTACTGCTAGGGTTAGGGATAGGGTTCAGGATTAGCTTTAGGGGTTCTGGTTAGGGTTAGGTGTTAGGTTAGTGTCAGGGTTAGGTCCAGTCGTGAGGGTAAGGTTTAGGGTTAGCTTTAAGAGCTGGGGTTAGGTTTAATGGTTAGGATTAGGATTAGGGTTAAGGGTTAGGGTAAGGCTTAGGGGTTAGGGTGAAGGGTTAGAGTCAAGGGTTAGGGTTTTTGTTAGGCATAGCGTTGGGGTTAGAAGTAAGGGTTACTGTCAGTGTTAGGGTTGTAGGTAGGGTTACAGTTAGGGTTAGCGGTTTAGAATTAGGGTTAGGGATTAGGTGTCACAGTGATGACTAGGTGATAGGGTTAGAATTGTGTGATAGGGGTTGTTCTCAGGAAATGGGTTATGCATTAACTTTAGGATAAGAGGTTAAAGTTAGGCGCACGGTGAGGTTTACATGTTAAGGGGAGAAATAATAACAGGGTTGGGTGTTATGTTCAGGGTTAGGGTTATCTGTTAAAGGTATTGTTTATGCTTAGCGGACGGGCCCTGTCTGCATTAGGCGGGCGGGAGGAGTTTAGGGGGCTGGGATTGTACCCGGGAACCCACTCTATCATACTCTGGGTATGGGACCGTGGGTTTCATGCAGGACACAGTGGTAGAGCCTCCTTTCACGCATGGCATGGGAGGATTGCAGGCTTTCTAAACTCTAAGACAGCAAGAAGTCTGAGAATTAGATTTAGGGTTAGGATTCTGGTTAGGGTGAAGGATGAAGTTTAGTGTTAGGGTGAGGGCTTAGGGTTAGGGATTAGGGTTAGGGTTAAAGTTTACTCTTAGGTTTAACGGTTACACTTTGGTTTTGGGTTGAGGTTTACGGTTAGGGTTAAGATAAGGGGTTAGGGTTTGGTACAGGGTTAGGGTTAAGTGTTAGGTTTAGGGTTGAAGATTAGGATTAGGGTTAGGATTAAAGGTTAGCGTGAGAGTTAACGATTAGTGTTAAGGTTAAGAGTTAGGGTTTAGGGTTAGGGTTAGGGTTAGTGTTAGTTTTAGGGTTAGAGTTATGTGCTATGGTTTGTGTTAGAGGTTAGGGTTAGGTTTACTGGTCACGGTTAGGGTTACGTTTAGGGGTTAGCATTAGGGTTAGGGTTAGGGTTAAGGGATAGGATTAGGGTTAAGTGTTGGGCTTAGGGTTAGGGTTTAGTGTTAGGGTTATCATTAAGGATTAGGGGTAGGGTCAGGGTTAAATGCTTGGGTGCGGGTAATGGTTAGGGTCAGGGTTAAGGTTCACGGATAGGGTTAGTGTTAAGGGTTACCGGTAGGTTTAGGGTTCAGGGTTAGAGTTAGCATTAGGGCTTAAGGTTAGGATTAGGCGGTATGTTAGATTTAGGGTTAGATCTAGGCGTTAGGGTAAGGGCTAGCATTAGGGTTAAGAGATAGGGTTAGGTTTAATGCTTAGGATTAGGGTTAGGGTTTGGGGATAAAGTAAGTGTTAGGGGTTAGGTTTAAGGATCAAATGTTAGGGTTATTTTTGGTGTAGTGTTAGGGTTAGGGATAAGGGATCCCATTAGCATTAAGGGTCTTCCTTACTGTAGGGTTAAGGGTTAGGCTTAGAGTTAAAGGTTAAGGTTAGGGTCAGTGTTAAGATTTAGGGTGAGGGTTAACGGTTAGGGTAAAGGTTAAGCGTTAAGGTTAGGGATTAGTGATTAGGGTTTTTGGTTAGTGTTAGTGTTAGCGGGTAGGAGTTAGTGTTTTATGAAGGGGTATATTTAGAATTAGGACTGGGGTTAGAGTGAGGGTGAGGTATAGGGGTTAGGTTTAGGGGTTAGTTTTATGGTAAAAGGATAGGATTAGGGTTACGGGTTGGGCTTAGGTTTAGGGTTAAAGTTTACTGCTAGGGTTAGGGATAGGGTTCAGGGTTACCTTTAGGGGTTCTGGTTAGGGTTAGGTGTTAGGTTAGTGTCAGGGTTAGGTCTAGTCGTGAGGGTAAGGTTTAGGCTTAGCTTTAAGAGCTAGGGTTAGGCTTAATGGTTAGGATTAGGATTAGGTTTAAGGGTTAGCGTAAGGCTTAGGGGTTTGGGTGAAGGGTTCGGGTTTTTGGTCGGCATAGCGTTGGGGTTAGAAGTAAGGGTTACTGTCAGTGTTAGGGTTGTAGGTAGTGTTCCGGTTAGGGTTAGTGGTTTAGAATTAGGGTTAGGGATTAGGTGTTCCTGTGATGACTAGGAGATAGGGTTAGAATTATGGGATAGGGGTTGTTCTCTGGGAATGGGTTATGCATTAACGTTAGGATAATACGTTAAAGTTAGGCTCATGGTGAGGTTTACGTGTTAAGGGGAGAAATAGGAACAGGGTTGGTGTTATGTTCAGGGTTAGGGTTATCTGTTAAAGGTATTGTTTATGCTTAGCGCACGGGCCCTGTCTGCATTAGGCGGGCGGGGGGAGTTTAGGGGGCTGGGATTGTACCCGGGAACCCACTCTATCATACTCTGGGTATGGGCCCGTGGGTTTCATGCAGGACACAGTGGTAGAGCCTCCTTTCACGCATGGCATGGGCGGATTGCAGGCTTTCTAAACTCTAAGAAAGCATGAAGTCTTAGAATTAGATTTAGGGTTAGGATTATGGTTAGGGTTAAGGATGAAGTTTAGTGTTAGGGTGAGGGCTTAAAGTTAGGGATTAGGGTTAGGGTTAAAGGTTACTCTTAGGTTTAACGGTTACAGTTCGGTTTATGGTTGAGGTTTACGGTTAGGGTTAAGATGAGGGGTTAGGGTTTGGTAGACGTTTAGGGTTAAGTGTTAGGTTTAGGGTTGAAGATTAGGATTAGGGTTAGGATTAAAGGTTAGCGTGAGAGTTAACGCTTAGTGTTAAAGTTAAGAGTTAGGGTTTACGGTTAGGCTTAGGGTTAGATTTAGGGTTAGAGTTATGTGCTATGGTGTGTGTTAGGGGTTAGGGTTAGGTTTACTGTTCACGGTTAGGGTTGGGTTTAGGGGTTAGCATTAGGGTTAGGGATTATGTTTAGGGTAAGGGTCTAGAGTTAATGTTGGGCTTTAGTCTCGGGGCTTAGTTTCAGGGTCAGGTTTAGCGTTGGTGGTAGGGCTTAGCTTTAGCGGTCAGTTTAAGGGCACAGCACCTGGTTAACCTACGGTGAGAGGGGTGCGGTCTGAGTCACCACGAAAGCACAACATCATTCCCTGGACCTTGGGACAGGACCTCCATGCAGGACTCAGGCGGAGCCTCATCTCACACATGGCATGGCTGTATTGTAGGCTTGCTTCACTCTGGGAATGGAAGTAGTGTGAGAATTAGGGTTGGGGTTGGGGTTAGGGTTTTTCGTGTTAGGGGTTAGGTTTCGAGTCAGGGTTAGGTGCTAGGGATTAGTGGTTAGGGTTAGAGTTAGTGTTAGGGGTAAGGTGTTAAGTCTGGGTTAGGGGGCCAGGGTATGGTTTAGGGTTGGAGTTAGCGTTAGGGTTAGGGGTTAGGGTTAAGGGATAGGGTTAGGATTCAGGGTGAGGGTTAGAGGGTTAACAGTTGGGGTTAGGCTTAGGGGTTAGGGATAGTTTTAGGGTTAAGGGTTAGGAGCTTGGTTCAGGTTTAAGGTTAGCATTAGGGGTTGGGGTTAGTGTTAACTGTAGGTCAGTGTTGGGGTTAGATCTCTAGGCATTAGGGTAAAGGTTAGGGTTAGGGTTAAGAGTTAGGGTTCTGTTTAACGGTTAGGATTGGGAATAGGTTAAGGGTTAAGGTTAAGTTTGGGGTTATGACGAAGGATCAACGGTTAGGGTTACTTTTAGGCGTAGGGTTAGGGTAAGGGGTTAGGGTTAGTGTTAGTGTTGTTGGTCGGGTTAAGGTTAGGGTTGGTGCTTCAGAATTAGGGATTAGGTGTTACGGTTATAGCTAGGAGGTAGGGTTATAATGACGGTATAGGGCTTGTTCTCAGGGTGTCATGCATTAACGTTAAGATATGGGGTTAAAGTTAGGGTTATGGTGAGGTTTACCTGTTAAGGTGAGCAGTAGGATCAGGGTTAGGTGTTATGTTGTGGGTTAGGCTTATGGGTGAGGGGTAGGGTTTATGCTTAGGGCACGGGCCCTGTATGCCCTAGGAGGCAAAGTTAGGTGTCTGTGATGGTCGCTGGGAACCCACTCTACCGCACGCAGTGTATGGGCCTCTGGGTTTCATGCAGGACACTGTGGCAGAGCCTCCTTTCACGCATGGCGTGGGAGGATTGCAGGCTTTCTAAACTCTAAGAAAGCAAGAAGTCTGAGAATTAGATTTAGGGTTAGGGTTAAGGTTAGGGTTAAGGATGAAGTTTAGTGTTAGGGTGAGGGCTTAGGCTTAGGGATTACGGTTAGGGTTAAAGGTTACTCTTAGATTTAACGGTTACACTTTGGTTTAGAGTTGAGGTTTAAGGTTAGGGTTAAGATGAGGGGTTAGGGTTTGGTACAGGGTTAAGGTTAAGTGTTAGGTTTAGGGTTGAAGACTAGGATTAGGGTTAGGATTAAAGGTTAGCGTGAGAGTTAACGCTTAGGGTTAAGGTTAAGAGTTAGGGTTTAGGGTTAGGGTTAGGGTTAGGGTTAGTTTTAGGGTTAGAGTTATGTGCTATGGTTTGTGTTAGAGGTTAGGGTTAGGTTTACTGTTCACGGTTAGGGTTACGTTTAGGGGTTAGCATTAGGGTTAGGGTTAGGGTTAGGGTTAGGGTTAAGGGATAGGATTAGGGTTAAGTGTTGGGCTTAGGGTTAGGGATTAGTGTTAGGGTTATCATTAAGGATTAGGGGTAGGGTCAGGGTTAAATGCTTGGGTGCGGGTAATGGTTAGGGTCAGGTTTAAGGTTCAGAGGTAGGGTTAGTGTTAAGGGTTACGGGTAGGTTTAGGGTTCAGGGTTAGCGTTAGCATTAGGGCTTAAGGTTAGGATTAGGCGGGAGGTTAGATTTAGGGTTAGAACTAGGCGTTAGGGTAAGGGCTAGAGTTAGGGTTAAGAGATAGGGTTAGGTTTAATGCTTAGGATTAGGGTTAGGGTTTGGGGTTAAAGTAAGTGTTAGGGGTTAGGTTTAAGGATCAAAGGTTAGGGTTATTTTTAGGTGTAGTGTTAGGGTTAGGGAAAAGGGATCCCATTAGCATTAAGGGTCTTCCTTACTGTAGGGTTAAGGGTTAGGCTTAGAGTTAAAAGTTAAGGTTAGGGTCAGTGTTAAGAATTAGGGTGAGGATTAACGGTTAGGGTAAAGGTTAAGCATTAGGGTTAGGGATTAGCTATTAGGGTTTTTGGTTAGTGTTAGGGTTAGAGGTTAGGAGTTCCTGTTTTATGAAGGGGTATGGTTAGAATTAGGATTGGGGTTAGAGTTAGGGTTAGGTATAGGGGTTAGGTTTAGAGGTTAGTTTTAGGGTAAAAGGATAGGATTAGGGTTATGGGTTGGGCTTAGGTTTAGGGTTAAAGTTTACTGCTAGGGTTAGGGATAGGGTTCAGGGTTAGCTTTAGGGGTTCTGGTTACGGTTAGGTGTTAGGTTAGTGTCAGGGTTAAGTCTAGTCGTGAGGGTAAGGTTTAGGGTTAGCTTTAAGAGCTAGGGTTAGGTTTAATGGTTAGGATTAGGATTAGGGTTAAGGGTTAGCGTAAGGCTTAGGGGTTTGGGTGAAGGGTTAGGGTTTTTGTTAGGCATAGCGTTGGGGTTAGAAGTAAGGGTTACTGTCAGTGTTAGGGTTGTAGGTAGGGTTCCAGTTAGGGTTAGCGGTTTAGAATTAGGGTTAGGGATTAGGTGTTCCAGTGATGACTAGGAGATAGGGTTAGAATTATGGGATAGGGGTTGTTCTCAGGGAATGGGTTATGCATTAACGTTAGGATAAGAGGTTAAAGTTAGGCGCACGGTGAGGTTTACGTGTTAAGGGGAGAAATAGGAACAGGGTTGGGTGTTATGTTCAGGGTTAGGGTTATGTGTTAAAGGTATTGTTTATGCTTAGCGCACGGGCCCTGTCTGCATTGGGCGGGCGGGGGGAGTTTAGGGGGCTGGGATTGTACCCGGGAACCCACTCTATCATACTCTGGGTATGGGCCCGTGGGTTTCATGCAGGACACAGTGGTAGAGCCTCCTTTCACGCGTGGCATGGGAGGATTGCAGGCTTTCTAAACTCTAAGAAAGCAAGAAGTCTGAGAATTAGATTTAGGGTTAGGATTATGGTTAGGGTTAAGGATGAAGTTTAGTGTTAGGGTGAGGGCTTAAGGTTAGGGATTAGGGTTAGGGTTAAAGGTTACTCTTAGGTTTAACGGTTACAGTTCGGTTTAGGGTTGAGGTTTACGGTTAGGGTTAAGATGAGGGGTTAGGGTTTGGTAGACGTTTAGGGTTAAGTGTTAGGTTTAGGGTTGAAGATTAGGATTAGTGTTAGGATTAAAGGTTAGCGTGATAGTTAACGCTCAGGGTTTACTGTTAGGGTTAGGGTTAGTTTTAGGGTTAGAGTTATGTGCTATGGTTTGTGTTAGAGGTTAGGGTTAGGTTTACCGTTAACGGTTAGGGTTACGTTTAGGGTTTAGCATTAGAGTTAAGGTTAGGTTTAAGGGATAGGATTAGGGTTAAGTGTTAGGTTTAGGGTTGAAGATTAGGATTAGGGTTAGGATTAAAGGTTAGCATGAGATTTAACGCTTAGGGATAAGGTTTAGAGTTAGGGTTTACTGTTAGGGTTAGGGTTAGTTTTAGGGTTAGAGTTATGTGCTATGGTTTGTGATAGAGGTTAGGGTTAGGTTTACTGTTCACGGTTAGGGTTACGTTTAAGGTTTAGCATTAGGGTTAGGGATTAGTTTTAGGGTAAGGGTTTAGAGTTAGTGTTGGGCTTTAGGCTCGGGGCTTCGGTTCAGGGTCAGGGGTTAGGGTCGGTGGTACGGCCTAGCTTTAGCAGTGAGTTAAAGGGCACAACACCTGGTTAATCTAAGGTGAGACGGGTGCGGTCGAAGTCATCACGAAAGCACAACATCATTCCCTGGGCCTTGGGACAGGACCTACATGCAGGACTCAGTCGGAGCCTCATCTCACACATGGCATGGTTGTATTGTAGGCTTCCTTCACTCTGGGAATGGAAGTAGTGTGAGAATTAGGGTTGGGGTTGGGGTTAGGGATTTCGAGTTAGGGGTTAGGTTTCGAGTCAGGGTTAGGTGCTAGGGATTAGTGGTTAGGGTTAGAGTTAGTGTTAGGGGTTAGGTGTTAAGTCTGGGTTAGGGGGCCAGGGTAAGGTTTAGGGTTGGAGTTAGCGTTAGGGTTAGGGGTTAGGGTTAAGGGAGAGGGTTAGGTATCCGGGTGAGGGTTGGAGGGTTAACAGTTGGGGTTAAGCTTAGGGGTTAGGGATAGTGTTAGAGTTAAGGGTTAGAAGTATGGTTCAGGTTTATGTTTAGCATTAGGGGTTGGGGTTAGTGTTAACTGTAGGTCAGTGTTGGGGTTAGATCTCTAGGCATTAGGGTAAAGGTTAGGGTTAGGGTTAAGTGTTAGGGTTATGTTTAATGGTTAGGATTGGGAATAGGGTTAAGGGTTAGGGTTAAGGTTAGGGGTTATGACTAAGGATCAACCGTTAGGGTTACTTTTAGGCGTAGGTTTAGGGTAAGAGGTTAGGGTTAGTGTTAGTGTTGTTGGTCGGGTTAAGGTTAGGGTTGGCATTTCAGAATTAGGGATTAGGTGTTACAGTTATGGCTAGGAGTTAGGGTTATAATGACGGTATAGGGCTTGTTCTCAGGGTGTCATGCATTAACGTTAAGATATCGGGTTAAAGTTAGGGTTACGGTGAGGTTTACCTGTTAAGGTGAGCAGTAGGATCAGGGTTATGTGTTATGTTCTGGGTTAGGCTTATGGTTGAATGGTAGGGTTTACGCTTAGGGCACGGGCCCTGTATGCCCTAGGAGGCAAAGTTAGGTGTCTGTGATGGTCGCTGGGAACCCACTCTATCGTACGCAGTGTATGGGCCTCTGGGTTTTAGGCAGGACACTGGCAGAGCGTCCTTTCACGCATGGCATGGGAGGATTGCAGGCTTTCTAAACTCTAAGAAAGCAAGAAGTCTGAGAATTAGATTTAGGGTTAGGATTATGGTTAGGGTTAAGGATGAAGTTTAGTGTTAGGGGGAGGGCTTAGGGTTAGGGATTAGGGTTAGTGTTAAAGGTTACTCTTAGATTTAACAGTTACACTTTGGTTTAGGGTTGAGGTTTACGGTTAGGGTAAAGATGAGGGGTTAGGGTTTGGTACAGGGTTAGGGTTAAGTGTTAGGTTTAGGGTTAAAGATTAGGATTAGGGTTAGGATTAAAGGTTAGCGTGAGAGTTAACGCTTAGGGTTAAGGTTAAGAGTTAGCGTTAGCATTAGGGTTAGGGTTAGTTTTAGGGTTAGAGTTATGTGCCATGGTTTGTGTTAGAGGTTAGGATTAGGTTTACTGTTCACGGTTAGGGTTACGTTTAGGGGTAGCATTAGGTTTAGAGTTAGGGTTAGGGTTAAGGGATAGGATTAGGGTTAAGTGTTGAGCTTAGGGTTAGGGTTTAGTGTTAGGGTTATCGTTAACGATTAGGGTTAGGGTCAGGGTTAAATGTTTGGGTGCGGGTAATGGTTAGGGTCAGGGTTAAGGTTTATAGATAGGGTTAGTGTTAAGGGTTACGGGTAGGTTTAGGGTTCAGGGTTTAGAGTTAGCATTAGGGCTTAAGGTTAGGATTAGGTGGTAGGTTAGATTTAGGGTTAGATCTAGGCGTTAGAGTAAGGGTTAAGAGATAGGGTTAAGTTTAATGCTTAGGATTAGGGTTAGGGTTTGGGGTTAAGTGTTAGGGGTTAGGTTTAAGGATCAAAGGTTAGGGTTATTTTTAGCTGTAGTGTTAGGTTTAGGGATAAGGGATAAGATTGGCGTAAGGGTTTTTCTTACTATTAGGATTAAGGGTCAGGCTTAGATTAAAAGTTAAGGTTAGGGTCAGTGTTAAGGGTTAGGGTGAGGGTTAACGGTTACGGTAAAGGTTAAGCGTTAGTGTTAGGGATTAGCGATCAGGGTTTTTGGTAAGTGTTAGGGTTAGGAGTTCGTGTTTTATGAAGGGGTATGGTTAGAATTAGGATAGGGGTTAGTGTTAGGGTTAGGTTTAGGGGTTAGGCTTAGGGTAAAAGGATAGGATGAGGGTTAAGGGTTGGGATAAGGTTTAGGGTTAAAGTTTTTTTTTTTTTTTTTTTTTTTTTTTTTTTTTTTTTTTTTTTTTTATTGAGACAGTGTCTCACTCTGTTGCCCAGGCTAGAGTGAGTGCCGTGGCGTCAGCCTAGCTCACAGCAACCTCAAACTCCTGGGCTCAAGCGATCCTACTGCCTCAGCCTCCCGAGTAGCTGGGACTACAGGCATGCACCACCATGCCCGGCTAATTTTTTCTATATATATTTTTTAGCTGTCCATATAATTTCTTTCTATTTTTAGTAGAGATGGGGTCTCGCTCTTGCTCAGGCTGGTCTCGAACTCCTGAGCTCAAACGATCCGCCCACCTCGGCCTCCCAGAGTGCTAGGATTACAGGCGTGAGCCACCGCGCCCGGCCAGGGTTAAAGTTTAGTGTTCTGGTTAATGTTTAGTGTTATGGTCCAGTTTAAGTGTTAGGGTGAGGGTTAACGGTTAGGATTAGGCTTAGAGGTTGGGGATATAGTGAGGGTTCAGTGTTAGGGTTAGGTTTAGGGTTCAGGGTTAGGGTTAGCTTTAGGGGTTATGGTTAGGGTTAGGTGTTAGGTTAGCGTCAGGGTTCGGTCTAGTCGTGAGGGTAAGGTTTAGGGTTTGCTTTAAGCGCTAGGGTTAGGTTTAATGTTTAGGATTAGGATTAGGGTTAAGGGTTAGGGTAAGGCTTAGGGGTTAGGGTGAAGGGTTAGGGTTTTTGTTAGACATAGAGTTGGGGTTAGAAGTAAGGGTTACAGTCAGTGTTAGGGTTGTAGGTAGGGTTACGGTTAGGGTTAGCAGTTTAGAATTAGGGTTAGGGATTAGGTGTTACAGTTATGACTAGGAGAGAGGGTTAGAATTATCGGATAGGGGTTGTTCTCAGGGAATGGGTTATGCATTAACATTAGGATAAGAGGTTAAAGTTAGGCTCACGGTGAGGTTTATGTGTTAAGGGGAGAAATAGGAACAGGGTTGGGTGTTATGTTCAGGGTTAGGGTTATCTGTTAAAGGTATTGTTTATGCTTAGCGCACGGGCCCTGTCTGCATTAGGCGGGCGGGGGGAGTTTAGGGGGCTGGGATTGTACCCGGGAACCCACTCTATCATACTCTGGGTATGGGCCCGTGGGTTTCATGCAGGACACAGTGGTAGAGCCTCCTTTCACGCATGGCATGGGAGGATTGCAGGCTTTCTAAACTCTAAGAAAGGAAGAAGTCTTATAATTTGATTTTAGGGTTAGGTTTATGGATAGGGTTAAGGATAAATTTTAGTGTTAGTGTGAGGGCTTAGGGTTAGGGATTAGGGTTAGGGTTAAAGGTTACTCTTAGATTTAACGGTTACACTTTGGTTTAGGGTTGAGGTTTACGGTTAGGGTTAAGATGAGGGGTTAGAGTGTGGTACAGGGTTAGGGTTAAGTGTTAGGTTTAGGGTTGAAGATTAGGATTAGGGTTAGGATTAAAGGTTAGCATGAGAGTGAACGCTTAGTGTTAAGGTTAAGAGTTAGGGTTTAGGGCCGGGCGCGGTGGCTCACGCCTGTAATCCTACCACTCTGGGAGGCCGAAGTGGGTGGATCGTTTGAGCTCAGGAGTTCAAGACCAGCCTGAGCAAGAGCGAGACCCCATCTGTACTAAAAATAGAAAGAAATTATATGGACAGCTAAAAATATATATAGAAAAAAATTAGCCGGGCATGGTGGCGCATGCCTGTAGTCCCAGCTGCTCGGGAGGCTGAGACAGGAGGATTCCTTGAGCTCAGGAGTCTGAGGTTGCTGTGAGCTAGGCTGATGCCACGGCACTCACTCTATCTTGGGCAACAGAGTGAGACTCTCTCAAAAAAAAAAAAAAAAAAAAGATTTAGGGTTTAGGGTTATGGTTAGGGTTAGGGTTAGTTTTAGGGTTAGAGTTATGTGCTATGGTTTATGTTAGAGGTTAGGGTTAGGTTTACTGTTCACGGTTAGGGTTGGGTTTAGGGGTTAGCATTAGGGTTAGGGATTAGGTTTAGGGTAAGGGTCTAGAGTTAATGTTGGGCTTTAGGCTCGGGGCTTAGGTTCAGGGTCAGGGGTTAGCGTTGGTGGTAGGGCTTAGCTTTAGCGGTCAGTTTAAGGGCACAGGACCTGGTTAATCTACGGTGAGAGGGGTGCGGTCGGAGTCACCACGAAAGCACAACATCATTCCCTGGGCCTTGGGAGAGGACCTCCATGCAGGACTCAGGCGGAGCCTCATCTCACACATGGCATGGCTGTATTGTAGGTTTGCTTCACTCTGGGAATGGAAGTAGTGTGAGAATTAGGGTTGGGGTTGGGGTTAGGGTTTTTCGTGTTAGGGGTTAGTTTTCGAGTCAGGGTTAGGTGCTAGGGATTAGTGGTTAGGGTTAGAGTTAGTGTTAGGGGTAAGGTGTTAAGTCTGGGTTAGGGGCCAGGGTAAGGTTTAGGGTTGGAGTTAGCGTTAGGGTTAGCGGTTAGGGTTAAGGGATAGGGTTAGGATTCAGGGTGTGGGGTAGAGGGTTAGCAGTTGGGGTTAGGCCTAGTGGTTAGGGATATTGTTAGGGTTAAGGGTTAGGAGCTTGGTTCAGGTTTAATGTTAGCATTAGGGTTTGGGGTTAGTGTTAACTGTAGGTCAGTGTTGGGGTTAGATCTCTAGGCATTAGGGTAAAGGTTAGGGTTAGGGTTAAGAGTTAGGGTTATGTTTAATGGTTAGGATTGGGAATAGGGTTAAGGGTTAGGGTTAAGGTTAGGGGTTATGACTAAGGATCAACGGTTAGGGTTACTTTTAGGCGTAGGATTAGGGTAAGGGGTTAGGGTTAGTGCTAGTGTTGTTGGTCGGGTTAAGGTTAGGGTTGGCGTTTCAGAATTAGGGATTAGGTGTTACGGTTATAGCTAGGAGGTAGGGTTATAATGACGGTATAGGGCTTGTTCTCAGGGTGTCATGCATTAACGTTAAGATATGGGGTTAAAGTTAGGGTTATGGTGAGGTTTACCTGTTAAGGTGAGCAGTAGGATCAGGGTTAGGTGTTATGTTGTGGGTTAGGCTTATGGGTGAGGGGTAGGGTTTATGCTTAGGGCACGGGCCCTGTATGCTCTAGGAGGCAAAGTTAGGTGTCTGGGATGGTCGCTGGGAACCCACTCTACCGCACGCAGTGTATGGGCCTCTGGGTTTCATGCAGGACACTGTGGCAGAGCCTCCTTTCACGCATGGCGTGGGAGGATTGCAGGCTTTCTAAACTCTAAGAAAGCAAGAAGTCTGAGAATTAGATTTAGGGTTAGGGTTATGGTTAGGGTTAAGGATGAAGTTTAGAGTTAGGGTGAGGGCTTAGGCTTAGGGATTACGGTTAGGGTTAAAGGTTACTCTTAGATTTAACGGTTACACTTTGGTTTCGGGTTGAGGTTTAAGGTTAGGGTTAAGATGAGGGGTTAGGGTTTGGTACAGGGTTAGGGTTAAGTGTTAGGTTTAGGGTTGAAGATTAGGATTAGGGTTAGGATTAAAAGTTAGCGTGAGAGTTAACGCTTAGGGTTAAGGTTAAGAGTTAGGGTTTAGGGTTAGGGTTAGGGTTAGGGTTAGTTTTAGGGTTAGAGTTATGTGCTATGGTTTGTGTTAGAGGTTAGGGTTAGGTTTACTGTTCACGGTTAGGGTTACGTTTAGCGGTTAGCATTAGGGTTAGGGTTAGGGTTAGGGTTAAGGGATAGGATTAGGGTTAAGTGTTGGGCTTAGGGTTAGGGTTTAGTGTTAGGGTTATCATTAAGGATTAGGGTTAGGTTCAGGGTTAAATGCTTGGGTGCGGGTAATGGTTAGGGTCAGGGTTAAGGTTTACGGATAGGGTTCGTGTTAAGGGTTACAGGGTAGGTTTAGGGTTCAGGGTTAGCGTCAGCATTAAGGCTTAAGGTTAGGATTAGGCGGGAGGTTATATTTAGGGTTAGATCTGGGCGTTAGGGTAAGGGCTAGGGTTAGGGTTAAGAGATAGGGTTAGGTTTAATGCTTAGGATTAGGGTTAGGGTTTGGGGTTAAAGTAAGTGTTAGGGTTTAGGTTTAAGGATCAAAGGTTAGGGTTATTTTTAGCTGTAGTGTTAGGGTTAGGGATAAGGGATCCCATTAGCATTAAGGGTCTTCCTTACTGTAGGGTTAAGGGTTAGGCTTAGAGTTAAAGGTTAAGGTTAGGGTAAGTGTTAAGAATTAGGGTGAGGGTTAACGGTTAGGGTAAAGGTTAAGCGTTAGGGTTAGGGATTAGCGATCAGGGTTTTTGGTTAGTGCTAGGGTTAGCGGTTAGGAGTTCGTGTTTTATGAAGGGGTATGGTTAGAATTAGGATTGGGGTTAGAGTTAGGGTTAGGTATAGGGGTTAGGTTTAGGGGTTAGTTTTAGGGTAAAAGGATAGGATTAGGGTTATGGGTTGGGCTTAGGTTTAGGGTTAAAGATTACTGCTAGGGTTAGGGATAGAGTTCAGGGTTAGCTTTAGGGGTTCTCGTTAGGGTTAGGTGTTAGGTTAGTGCCAGGGTTAGGTCTAGTCGTGAGGGCAAGGTTTAGGGTTAGCTTTAAGAGCTAGGGTTAGGTTTAATGGTTAGGATTAGGATTAGGGTTAAGGGTTACCGTAAGGCTTAGGGGTTTGGGTGAAGGGTTAGGGTTTTTGTTTGGCATAGCGTTGGGGTTAGAAGTAAGAGTTACAGTCAGTGTTAGGGTTGTAGGTAGGGTTCCGGTTAGGGTTAGCGGTTTAGAATTAGGGTTAGGGATTAGATGTTCCAGTGATGACTAGGAGATAGGGTTAGAATTATGGGATAGGAGTTGTTCTCAGGGAATGGGTTATGCATTAACGTTAGGATAAGAGGTTAAAGTTAGGCGCACGGTGAGGTTTACGTGTTAAGGGGAGAAATAGGAACAGGGTTCGGTATTATGTTCAGGGTTAGGGTTATCTGTTAAAGGTATTGTTTATGCTTAGCGCACGGGCCCTGTCTGCATTAGGCGGGCGGGGGGAGTTTAGGGGGCTGGGATTGTACCTGGGAACCCACTCTATCATCCTCTGGGTATGGGCCCGTGGGTTTCAACACATCCACCCCGACCCCACAGGAAAAAAAAAAAAAACACCGAAGCCTCCAACTACTAATTATAATGCTAACTTGCAAAATTTTCCTGCATTTTTAAACAATGGAAAAATGAGGGTGAGATGATACTTAGAAGAATGGATTCTTGTCAGTCTCCACTAACAAAAATAGGCAAAATTAAGTCAGCTACTCCTCAGCATCGTTATGTTCGTGGCAGCCACCTTGGGTTTCAGGAGGCACAAACAAACGTTATCACAATTATGGTGAAACGCTGAAAACCTGCAAATAATTTTCAACGTACTGGTTAATTTGAAAACTCTCCAGCATACTTCTTGGAACAAGCCAGGTACCTGTGCCCACGCATAGAGGAGTATATAGAAACATGGTGGAATCCCAGCTGATGAAGCAAAGGATTCTTAAAGGAATGAGATGACCATGCGGATCCTGTTTAATTCTCTGAAACAGAATCCGCACTTTTCACCTGCCAAACACATGCCCACTACTCTTCTCTGGGGATAATAAAAACAAACCAGCGATCTGACAGAGGGCCTGAACACCCATCCTGACTGATCCCACAAAAAAAAAAAGTACCGTCCAGCTACTAATTATAATGCCAATTTGCAAAATTTCCCTGCATTTTTAAACAATGGAGAAATGATGGTGGGATGATACTTAGAAGAATGGCTTCTTGTCAGTCTCCACTGACAAAAATAGGCAACACCAAGTCAGCTACGCCTCAGCATAGTTATGTCTGTAGCAGCCATATTAGGTTTCAGTAGGCACATACACACGTTATCACAATTATGGTGAAACGCTGAAAACCTGCATAGGATTTTCAACATACTGGTTAATTGAAAAGCTCTGAGGCATACTTCTTGGAACAAGCCAGTTTCCTGTGCCCACTCATAGAGAAGTATATAGAACCATGGTGGATTCCCAGCTCATGAAGCAAAGGATTCTTAAAGGAACAGGATTACCATGCGGATCCTGTTTAATTCTCTGAAACAGATCCGCAGTTTTCACCTGCCATACTAATACCCACTTCTCCTCTCTGGGGATAATAAAAACAAACCAGCGAACTGACAGAGGGCCTGACCAACACATCCACACCGACCCCACAGGAAAAAAAAAAAAAACACCGTAGCCTCCAGCTACTAATTATAATGCTAACTTTCAAAATTTTCCTGCATTTTTAAACAATAGAAAAATGATGGTGAGATGATACTTAGAAGAATGGATTCTTGTCAGTCTCCACTAACAAAAATAGGCAAAACCAAATCATCTACGCCTCAGCATCGTTATGTTCGTGGCAGCCATCTTGGGTTTCAGGAGGCACAAACAAACGTTATCACAATTATGGTGAAACGCTGAACACCTGCATATAATTTTCAACGTACTGGTTAATTGAAAAGCTCTGCGGCATACTTCTTGGAACAAGCCAGTTACCTGTTCCCACGCAAAGAGGAGTATATAGAACCATGGTGGATTTCCAGCTATGTAGTAAAGGATTATTAAAGGAACGGAATGACCATGGGGATCATCGTTAATTCTCTGAAACAGAATCCGCACTTTTCACCTGCCAAACACATGCCCACTTCTCCTCTCTGGGGATAATAAAAACTAACCAGCGAACTGACACATGGCCTGACCCCCCCATCCACATCGACCACACACAAAAAAAAAAACCGTACCCTCCAGCTACTTATTATAATGCTAACTTGCAAAATTTCCCTGCATTTTAAAACAATGCAAAAATGGTGGTGGGATGATACTTAGAAGAATGGCTTCTTGTATGTTTCCACTAACAAAAATAGGCAACACCAAGTCAGCTACTCCTCAGCATATTTATGTCCGTCGCAGCCTTCTTGGGTTTCAGGAGGCACATACAAACGTTACCAAAATTATGGGGAAACGCTGAAAAGCTGCAAATAATTTTCCACGTACTGGTTAATTTGAAAACTCTCCAGCATACTTCTTGGAACAAGCCAGGTACCTGTGCCCATGCATAGAGGAGTATATGGAAACATGGTGGAATCCCAGCTGATGAAGCAAAGGATTCTTAAAGGAATGAGATGACCATGCGGATCCTGTTTAATTCTCTGAAACAGAATCCGCACTTTTCACCTGCCAAACACATGCCCACTTCTCCTCTCTGGGGATAATAAAAACAAACCAGTGAATTTACAGATGGCCTGACCAACCCATCCACACTGACCCCACAAAAAAAAAAAGTACCCTCCAGCTACTAATTATAATGCTAACTCGCAAAATTTCCCTGCATTTTTAAACAATTGAGAAATGATGGTGGGATGATACTTAGAAGAATGGCTTCTTGTCAGTCTCCACTGACAAAAATAGGCAACACCAAGTCAGCTACGCCTCAGTATAGTTATGTCCGTAGCAGCCATATTTGGTTTCAGTAGGCACATACACACGTTATTACAATTATGGTGAAACGCTGAAAACCTGCAAAGGATTTTCAACATACTGGTTAATTGAAAAGCTCTGAGGCATACTTCTTGGAACAAGCCAGTTTCCTGTGCCCACTCATAGAGAAGTATGTAGAAGCATGGTGGATTCCCAGCTCATGAAGTAAAGGATTCTTAAAGGAACAGGATTACCATGCGGATCCTGTTTAATTCTCTGAAACAGATCCGCAGTTTTCACCTGCCATACTAATACCCACTTCTCCTCTCTGGGGATAATAAAAACAAACCAGCGAACTGACAGAGGGCCTGACCAACACATCTACACCGACCCCACAGGAAAAGAAAAAACAAAACACCGTAGCCTCCAGCTACTAATTATAATGCTAACTTGCAAAATTATCCTGCATTTTTAAACAATGGAAAAATGAAGGTGAGAGGATACTTAGAAGAATGGATTCTTGTCAGTCTCCACTAACAAAAATAGGCAAAGCCAAGTCAGCTACGCCTCAGCATAGTTATGTCCGTCTCAGCCATCTTGGTTTTCAGGAGGCACAAACAAACGTTATCACAATTATGGTGAAACGCTGAACACCTGCAAATAATTTTCAACGTACTGGTTAATTGAAAAGCTCTGAGGCATACTTCTTGGAACAAGCCAGTTACCTGTTCCCAAGCAAAGAGGAGTATATAGAACCATGGTGGATTTCCATCTGATGAAATAAAGGATTATTAAAGGAACGGGATGACCATGGGGATCATCGTTAATTCTCTGAAACAGAATCCGCCCTTTTCACCTGCCAAACACATGCCCACTTCTCCTGTCTGGGGATAATAAAAACTAACCAGCGAACTGACAGAGGGCCTGACCCCCCCATCCACATCGACCACACACACAAAAAAAACCGTAGCCTCCAGCTACTAATTATAATGCTAACTTGCAAAATTTCCCTGCATTTTAAAACAATGGAAAAATGGTGGTGGAATGATACTTAGAAGAATGGCTTCTTGTCTGACTCCACTAACAAAAATAGGCAACACCAAGTCTGCTACTCCTCAGCATAGTTATGTCCGTCGCAGCCTTCTTGGGTTTCAGGAGGCACAAACAAACGTTATCACAATTATGGTGAAACGCTGAACACCTGCAAGTAATTTTCAACGTAGTGGTTAATTGAAAAGCTCTGCGGCATACTTCATGGAACAAGCCAGTTACCTGTTCCCACGCAAAGAGGAGTATATAGAACCATGGAGGATTTCCAGCTGATGAAGTAAAGGATTATTAAAGGAACGGGATGACCATGGGGATCATCGTTAATTCTCTGAAACAGAATCCGCACTTTTCACCTGCCAAACACATGCCCACTACTCTTCTCTGGGGATTATAAAAACAAACCAGCGATCTGACAGAGGGCCTGAACACCCATCCTGACCGACCCCACAAAAAAAAAAAGTACCCTCCAGCTACTAATTATAATGCCAATTTGCAAAATTTCCCTGCATTTTTAAACAATGGAGAAATGATGGTGGGATGATACTTAGAAGAATGGATTCTTGTCAGTCTCCACTAACAAAAATAGGCAATACCAAGTCAGCTACGCCTCAGCATCGTTATGTCCGTCGCAGCCTTCTTGGGTTTCAGGAGGCACAAACAAACGTTATCACAATTATGGTGAAACGCTGAACACCTGCAAATAATTTTCTACCTAGTGGTTAATTGAAAAGCTCTGCGGCATACTTCTTGGAACAAGCCAGTTACCGGTTACCACGCAAAGAGGAGTATATAGAACCATGCTGGATTTCCAGCTGAAGAAGTAAAGGATTATTAAAGGAACGGGATGACCATGGGGATCATCGTTAATTCTCTGAAACAGAATCCGCCCTTTTCACCTGCCAAACACATGCCCACTTCTCCTCTCTGGGGATAATAAAAACTAACCAGGGAACTGACAGAGGGCCTGACCCACCCATCCACATCGACCACACACAAAAAAAAACCGTACCCTCCAGCTACTAATTATAATGCTACCTTGCAAAATTTCCCTGCATTTTAAAACAATGGAAAAATGGTGGTGGGATGATACTTAGAAGAATGGCTTCTTGTCTGTCTCCACTAACAAAAACTGGCAACACCAAGTCAGCTACTCCTCAGGATAGTTATGTCTGTCGCAGCCTTCTTGGGTTTCAGGAGGCACATACAAACGTTATGAAAATTATGGTGAAACGCTGAAAACCTGCAAATAATTTTCAACGTACTGGTTAATATGAAAACTCTCCAGCATACTTCTTGGTACAAGCCAGGTACCTGTGCCCACGCATAGAGGAGTATATAGAAACATGATGGAATCCCAGCTGATGAAGCAAAGGATTCTTAAAGGAATGAGATGACCATGGGGATCCTGTTTAATTCTCCGAAACAGAATCCTCACTTTTCCCCTGCCAAACACATGCCCATTACTCTTCTCTGGGGATAATAAAAACAAACCAGCGATCTGACAGAGGGCCTGAGCACCCATCCTGACCGACCCCACAAAGAAAAAAAGTACTGTCTAGCTACTAATTATAATGCCAATTTGCAAAATTTCCCTGCATTTTTAAACAATGGAGAAATGATGGTGGGATGATACTTAGAAGAATGGCTTCTTGTCAGTCTCCACTGACAAAAATAGGCAACACCAAGTCAGCTACTCCTCAGCATAGTTATGTCCGTAGCAGCCATATTTGGTTTCAGTAGGCACATACACACGTTATCACAATTATGGTGAAATGCTGAAAACCTGCAAAGGATTTTCAACATACTGGTTAATTGAAAAGCTCTGAGGCATGCTTCTTGGAACAAGCCAGTTTCCTGTGCCCACGCATAGAGAAGTATATAGAATCATGGTGGATTCCCAGCTCATGAAGCAAAGGATTCTTAAAGGAACGGGATTACCATGCGGATCCTGTTTAATTCTCTGAAACAGATCCGCAGTTTTCACCTGCCATACTAATACCCACTTCTCCTCTCTGGGGATAATAAAAACAAACCAGCGAAGTGACAGAGGGCCTGACCAACACATCCACACCGACCCCACAGGAAAAAAAAAAAAAAACACCGTAGCCTCCAGCTACTAATTATAATGCTAACCTGCAAAATTTTCCTGCATTTTTAAACAATGGAAAAATGATGGTGAGATGATACTTAGAAGAATGGATTCTTGTGAGTCTCCACTGACAAAAATAGGCAATACCAAGTCAGCTACGCCTCAGCATCGTTATGTCCGTCGCAGCCTTCTTGGGTTTCAGGAGGCACAAAGAAACTTTATCACAATTATGGTGAAACGCTGAACACCTGCATATAATTTTCAACGTACTGGTTAATTGAAAAGCTCTGCGGCATACTTCTTGGAACAAGCCAGTTACCTGTTCCCACGCAAAGAGGAGTATATAGAACCATGGTGGATATCCAGCTGATGAAGTAAAGGATTATTAAAGGAATGGGATGACCATGGGGATCATCATTAATTCTCTGAAACAGAATCCGCCCTTTTCACCTGCCAAACACATGCCCACTTCTCCTCTCTGGGGATAATAAAAACTAACCAGCGAACTGACAGAGGGCCTGACCCCCCCATCCACATTGACCACACAAAAAAAAAACCATACCCTCCAGCTACTTATTATAATGCTAACTTGCAAAATTTCCCTGCATTCTAAAAAATTCAAAAATGATGGTGGGATGATACTTAGAAGAATGGCTTCTTGTCTGTCACCACTAACAAAAATAGGCAACACCAAGTCAGCTACTCCTCAGCATAGTTATGTCCGTCGCAGCCTTCTTGGGTTTCAGGAGGCACAAACAAACGTTATCACAATTATGGTGAAACGCTGAACACCTGCAAATAATTTTCAACGTACTGGTTAATTTGAAAACTCTCCAGCATAATTCTTGGAACAAGCCAGGTATATGTGCCCACGCATAGAGGACTATACAGAAACATGGTGGAATCCCAGCTGATGAAGCAAAGGATTCTTAAAGGAATGAGATGACCATGCGGATCCTGTTTAATTCTCTGAAACAGAATCCGCACTTTTCACCTGCCAAACACATGCCCACTTCTCCTCTCTGGGGATAATAAAAACAAACCAGTGAATTGACAGATGGCCTGACCAACCCATCCACACTGACCCCATAAAAAAAAAAAAAGTACCCTCCAGCTGCTAATTATAATGCTAACTCGCAAAATTTCCCTGCATTTTTAAACAATGGAAAAATGATGGTGGGATGATACTTAGAAGAATGGCTTCTTGTCAGTCTCCACTAACCAAAATAGGCAACACGAAGTCAGCTACACCTCAGCATACTTACGTCCTTGGCAGTAACATTGGGTTTCAGGAAACACATACACACGTTAACACAATTATGGTGAAACGCTGAAAACCTGCAAAGGATTTTCAACATACTGGTTAATTGAAAAGCTCTGAGGCATACTTCTTGGAACAAGCCAGTTTCCCCTGCCCACGCATAGAGAAGTATATAGAACCATGGTGGATTCCCAGCTCATGAAGCAAAGGATTCTTAAAGGAACGGTATTACAATGCGGATCCTGTTTAATTCTCTGAAACAGATCCGCAGTTTTCACCTGCCATACTAATACCCACTTCTCCTCTCTGGGGATAATAAAAACAAACCAGCAAACTGACAGAGGGCCTGACCAACACATCCACACCGACCCAACAGGAAAAGAAAAAACAAAACACCGTAGCTTCCAGCTACTATTTATAATGCTAACTTGCAAAATTATCCTGCATTTTTAAACAATGGAAAAATGATGGTGAGAGGATACTTAGAAGAATGGATTCTTGTCAGCCTCCACTAACAAAAATAGGCAAAACCAAGTCAGCTATGCCTCAGCATAGTTATGTTCGTGGCAGCCATCTTGGGTTTCAGGAGGCACAAACAAACGTTATCACAATTATGGTGAAACGCTGAACACCTGCAAATAATTTTCAACGTACTGGTTAATTGAAAAGCTCTGCGGCATACTTCTTGGAACAAGCCAGTTACCTGTTCCCACGCAAAGAGGAGTATATAGTACCATGGTGGATTTCCAGCTGATGAAATAAAGGATTATTAAAGGAACGGGATGACCATGGGGATCATCGTTAATTCTCTGAAACAGAATCCACCCATTTCACCTGCCAAACACATGCCCACTTCTCCTCTCTGGGGATAATAAAAACTAACCAGCGAACTGACAGAGGGCCTGACCCCCCATCCACATCGACCACACACACACAAAAAAAACCGTACCCTCCAGCTACTAATTATAATGCTAACTTGCAAAATTTCCCTGCATTTTAAAACAATGGAAAAATGGTGGTGGGATGATACTTAGAAGAATGGATTCTTGTCTGTCTCCACTAACAAAAATAGGCAACACCAAGTCAGCTACTCCTCAGCATAGTTATGTCCGTCGCAGCCTTCTTGGGTTTCAGGAGGCAGAAACAAACGTTATCACAATTATGGTGAAACGCTGAACACCTGCAAGTAATTTTCAACGTAGTGGTTAATTGAAAAGCTCTGTGGCATACTTCATGGAACAAGCCAGTTACCTGTTCCCACGCAAAGAGGAGTATATAGAACCATGGAGGATTTCCAGCTGATGAAGTAAAGGATTATTAAAGGAACGGGATGACCATGGGGATCATCGTTAATTCTCTGAAACAGAATCCGTCCTTTTCACCTGCCAAACACATGCCCACTTCTCCTCTCTGGGGATAATAAAAACTAACCAGCGAACTGACAGAGGGCCTGCCCCTCCCATCCACATCGACCACACACACAAAAAAACCATACCCTCCAGCTACTAATTATAATGCTAACTTGCAAAATTTCCCTGCATTTTAAAACAATGCAAAAATGGTGGTGGGATGATACTTAGAAGAATGGCTTCTTGTCAGTCTCCACTAACAAAAATAGGCAACACCAAGTCAGCTACTCCTCAGCATAGTTATGTCCGTCGCAGCCTTCTTGGGTTTCAGGAGGCACAAACAAACGTTATCACAATTATGGTGAAACGCTGAACACCTGCAAATAATTTTCAACGTACTGGTTAATTTGAAAACCCTCCAGCATACTTCTTGGAACAAGCCAGGTACCTGTGCCCACGCATAGAGGAGTATATAGAAACATGGTGGAATCCCAGCTGATGAAGCAAAGGATTCTTAAAGGAATGAGATGACCATGCGGATCCTGTTTAATTCTCTGAAACCGAATCCGCACTTTTCACCTGCCAAACACATGCCCACTATTCTTCTCTGGGGATAATAAAAACAAACCAGCGATGTGACAGAGGGCCTCAACACCCATCCCGACCGACCCCACAAAAAAAAAAGTACCCTCCAGCTACTAATTATAATGCTATTTTGCAAAATTTCCCTGCATTTTTAAACAATGGAGAAATGATGGTGGGATGATACTTAGAAGAATGGCTTCTTGTCAGTCTCCACTGACAAAAATAGGCAACACCAAGTCAGCTACACCTCAGCATAGTTATGTCCGTAGCAGCCATATTTGGTTTCAGTAGGCACATACACACGTTATCACAATTATGGTGAAACGCTGAAAACCTGCAAAGGATTTTCAACATACTGGTTAATTGAAAAGCTCTGAGGCATACTTCTTGGAACAAGCCAGTTTCCTGTGCCGAAGCATAGAGAAGTATATAGAACCATGGTGGATTCCCAGCTCATGAAGCAAAGGATTCTTAAAGGAACGGGATTACCATGCGGATCCTGTTTAAATCTCTGAAACAGAATACGCACTTTTCACCTGCCAAACACATGCCCACTTCTACTCTCTGGGGATAATAAAAACTAACCAGCGAAGTGACGGAGGGCCTGAACCCCCCATCCACATCGACCACTCACACAAAAAAAACCGTACCCTCCAGCTACTAATTATAATGCTAACTTGCAAAATTTCCCTGCATTTTAAAACAAAGGAAAAATGGTGGTGGGATGATACTTAGAAGAATGGCTTCTTGTCAGTCTCCACTAACAAAAATAGGCAACACCAGTCAGCTACTCCTCAGCATAGTTATGTCCGTCGCAGCCTTCTTGGGTTTCAGGAGGCACATACAAACTTTATCACAATTATTGTGAAACGTTGAAAACCTGCAAATAATTTTCAACGTAGTGGTTAATTGAAAAGCTCTGCGGCATACTTCTTGGAACAAGCCAGTTACCTGTTCCCACGCAAAGAGGAGTATATAGAACCATGGTGGATTTCCAGCTGATGAAGTAAAGGATTATTAAAGGAACGGGATGACCATGGGGATCATCGTTAATTCTCTGAAACAGAATCTGCACTTTTCACCTGCCAAACACACGCCCACTTCTCCTCTCTGGGGATAATAAAAACAAACCAGTGAATTGACAGATGGCCTGACCAACCCATCCACACTGACCCCACAAAAAAAAAATAAGTACCCTCCAGCTACTAATTATAATGCTAACTTGCAAAATTTCCCTGCATTTTTAAACAATGGAAAAATGATGGTGGGATGCTTCTTAGAAGAATGGCTTCTTGTCAGTCTCCACTAACAAAAATAGGCAACACGAAGTCAGCTACGCCCAGCATACTTATGTCCTTGGCAGCCATATTGGGTTTCAGGAGACACATACACACGTTATCACTATTATGGTGAAACGCTGAAAACCTGCAAAGGATTTTCAACATACTGGTTAATTGAAAAGCTCTGAGGCATACTTCTTGGAACAAGCCAGTTTCCTGTGCCTACGCATAGAGAAGTATATAGAACCATGGTGGATTCCCAGGTGATCAAACAAAGGATTCTTAAAGGAACGGGATTACCATGCGGATCCCGTTTAATTCTCTGAAACAGATCCGCCGTTTTCACCTGCCATACTAATACCCACTTCTCCTCTCTGGGGATAATAAAAACAAACCAGCGAACTGACAAACGGCCTGACCAATACATCCACACCGACCCCACAGGAAAAAAAAAAAAAAACACCGTAGCCTCCAGCTACTAATTATAATGCTAACTTGCAAAATTTTCCTGCATTTTTAAACAATGGAAAAATGATGGTGAGATGATACTTAGAAGAATGGATTCTTGTCACTCTCCACTAACAAAAATAGGCAACACCAAGTCAGCTACTCCGCAGCATCGTTATGTCCGTCGCAGCCTTCTTGGGTTTCAGGAGGCACAAACAAACGTTATCAAAATTATGGTGAAACGCTGAACACCTGCAAATAATTTTCAACGTAGTGGTTAATTGAAAAGCTCTGCGGCATACTTCTTGGAACAAGCCAGTTACCTGTTCCCACGCAAAGAGGAGTATATAGAACCATGGTGGATTTCCAGCTGATGAAGTAAAGGATTATTAAAGGAACGGGATGACCATGGGGATCATCGTTAATTCTCTGAAACAGAATCCGCCCTTTTCACCTGCCAAACACATGCCCACTTCTCCTCTGGGGATAATAAAAACTAACCAGCTAACTGACAGAGGACCTGACCCCCCCATCCACATCCACCACACACAAAAAAAAAACCGTACCCTCCAGCTACTAATTATAATGCTAACTTCCAAAATTTCCCTTCATTTTTAACCAACGGAAAAATGATGGCGGCATGATACTTAGAAGAATGGCTTCTTGTCAGTGTCCACTAACAAAAATCGGTAAAACCAAGTCAGCTACGCCTCAGCATAGTTATGTCTGTGGCAGCCATCTTGGGTTTCAAGGCACATACAAACGTTGTCGCAATTATGATGAAACCCTGAACACCTGGAAATAATTTTCAATGTACTTTTTATTTGAAAAGCTCTGTGCCATACTTCTTGGAACAAGCCAGTAACCTGTGCCCACCCATACGGGAGTATATAGAACCATGGTGGTTTCCCAGCTGATGAAGCAAAGGATTCTTAAAGGAAGCGGATGACCATGCGGATCCTGTTTAATTCTTTGAAACAGAATCCGCACTTTTCACCTGCCAACAACATGCCCACTTCTCCTCTCTTGGGATAATAAAAACAAATCAGCGAACATCTAGAGGGCCTTGCACCCCCCTCCACACCGACCTCACAAAAAAAAAAAGTACCCTCCAGCTACTAATTATAATACTAACTTGCAAAATTTCCCTGCATTTTAAAACAATGGAAAAATGGTGGTGGGATGATACTTAGAAGAATGGCTTCTTGTCAGTCTCCACTAACAAAAATAGGCAACACCAAGTCAGCTACGCCTCAGCATAGTTATGTCCGTAGCAGCCATATTTGGTTTCAGTAGGCACCTACACACGTTATCACAATTATGGTGAAACGCTGAAAACCTGCAAAGGATTTTCAACATACTGGTTAATTGAAAATCTCCGAGGCATACTTCTTGGAACAAGCCAGTTTCCTGTGCCCACGCATAGAGAAGTATATAGAACCATGGTGCATTCCCAGCTCATGAAGCAAAGGATTCTTAAAGGAACGGGATTACCATGCGGATCCTGTTTAATTCTCTGAAACAGATCCGCAGTTTTCACCTGCCATACTAATACCCACTTCTCCTCTCTGGGGATAATAAAAACAAACCAGCGAACTGACAGAGGGCCTGACCAACACATCCACACCGACCCCACAGGAAAAAAAAAAAAAAACACCGTAGCCTCCAGCCACTAATTATAATGCTAACTTGCAAAATTTTCCTGCATTTTTAAACAATGGAAAAATGATTGTGAGATGATACTTAGAAGAATGGATTCTTGTCAGTCTCCACTAACAAAAATAGGCAAAACCAAGTCAGCTACGCCTCAGCATAGTTATGTTCGTGGCAGCCATCTTGGGTTTCAGGAGGCACAAACAAACGTTATCACAATTATGGTGAAACGCTGAACACCTGCAAATAATTTTCAACGTACTGGTTAATATGAAAACTCTCCAGCATACTTCTTGGAACAAGCCAGGTACCTGTTCCCAGGCAAAGAGGAGTATATAGAACCATGGTGGATTTCCAGCTGATGAAGTAAAGGATTATTAAAGAAATGGGATGACCATAGGGATCACCGTTAATTCTCTGAAACAGAATCCGCCCTTTTCACCTGCCAAACACATGCCCACTTCTCCTCTCTGGGGATAATAAAAACTAACCAGCGAACTGACAGAGGGCCTGACCCCCCCATCCACATCGACCACACAAAAAAAAAACCGTGCCCTCCAGCTACTAATTATAATGCTAACTTGCAAAATTTCCCTGCATTTTAAAACAATGGGAAAATGGTGGTGGGATGATACTTAGAAGAATGGCTTCTTGTCTGTCTCCACTAACAAAAATAGGCAACACCAAGTCAGCTACTCCTCAGCATAGTTATGTCCGCCGCAGCCTTCTTGGGTTTCAGGAGGCACATACAAACGTTATCAAAATTATGGTGAAACGCCGAAAACCTGCAAATAATTTTCAACGTACTGCTTAATTTGAAAACTCTCCAGCATACTTCTTGGAACAAGCCAGGTACCTGTGCCCACGCATAGAGGAGTATATAGAAACATGGTGGAATCCCAGCTGATGAAGCAAAGGATTCTTAAAGGAATGAGATGACCATGCGGATCCTGTTTAATTCTCTGAAACAGAATCCGCACTTTTCACCTGCCAAACACATGCCCACTTCTCCTCTCTGGGGATAATAAAAACAAACCAGTGAATTGTCAGATGGCCTGACCAAACCATCCACACTAACCCCACAAAAAAAAAAAAAAGTACCCTCCAGCTACTAATTATAATGCTAACTTGCAAAATTTTCCTGCATTTTTAAACAATGGAAAAATGATGGTCAGATGATACTTAGAAGAATGGATTCTTGTCAGTCTCCAGTAAAAAAATAGGCAAAACCAAGTCAGCTACGCCTCAGCATCCTTATGTTCGTGGCAGCCATCTTGGGTTTCAGGAGGCACAAACAAACGTTATCACAATTATGGTGAAACACTGAACACCTGCAAATAATTTTCAACTTACTCGTTAATTGAAAAGCTCTGCGGCATACTTCTTGGAACAAGCCAGTTACCTGTTCCCACGCAAAGAGGAGTATATAGAACCATGGTGGATTTCCAGCTGATGAAGTAAAGGATTATTAAAGGAACGGGATAGGCATGGGGAGCATCGTTAATTCTCTGAAACAGAATCCGCCCATTTCACCTGCCAAACACATGCCCACTTCTCCTCTCTGGGGATAATAAAAACTAACCAGCTAACTGACACAGGGCCTGACCCCCCCATCCACATCGACCACACACAAAAAAAAAAACGTACCCTCCAGCTACTAATTATAATGCTAACTTCCAAAATTTCCCTTCATTTTTAACCAACGGAAAAATGATGGCGGCATGATACTTACAAGAATGGCTTCTTGTCAGTCTCCACTAACTAAAATCGGCAAAACAAAGTCAGCTACGCCTCAGCATAGTTATGTCTGTGGCAGCCAACTTGGGTTTCAAGGCACATACAAACGTTGTCGCAATTATGATGAAACGCTGAACACCTGGAAATAATTTTCAATGTACTTTTTATTTGAAAAGCTCTGTGGCATACTTCTTGGAACAAGCCATTAACCTGTGCCCACCCATACGGGAGTATATAGAGCCATGGTGGTTTCCCAGCTGATGAAGCAAAGGATTCTTAAAGGAAGCGGATGACCATGCGGATCCTGTTTAATTCTTTGAAACAGAATCCGCACTTTTCACCTGCCAACAACATGTCCACTTCTCCTCTCTGGGGATAATAAAAACAAACCAGCGAACATCTAGAGGGCCTTGCACCCCCATCCACACCGACCCCACAAAAAAAAAAAGTACCCTCCAGCTACTAATTACAATACTAACTTGCAAAATTTCCCTGCATTTTAAAACAATGGAAAAATGGTGGTGGGATGATACTTAGAAGAATGGATTCTTGTCAGTCTCCACTAACAAAAATAGGCAACACCAAGTCAGCTACTCCGCAGCATAGTTATGTCCATCGCAGCCTTCTTGGGTTTCAGGAGGCACAAACCAACGTTATCACTATTATGGTGAAACCCTGAACACCTGCAAATAATTTTCAACGTAGTGGTTAATTGAAAAGCTCTGCGGCATACTTCTTGGAACAAGCATTTACTTGTTCCCACGCAAAGAGGATTATATAGAACCATGGTGGATTTCCAGCTGATGAAGTAAAGGATTATTAAAGGAACGGGATGACCATGGGGATCATCGTTAATTCTCTGAAAAAGAATCCGCCCTTTTCACCTGCCAAACACATGCCCACTTCTCCTCTCTGGGGATAATAAAAACTAACCAGGGAACTGACAGAGGGCCTGACCCACCCATCCACATCGACCACACACAAAAAAAACCGTACCCTCCATCTACTAATTATAATGCTAACTTGCAAAATTTCCCTGCATTTTAAAACAATGGAAAAATGGTGGTGGGATGATACTTAGAAGAATGGCTTCTTGTCAGTCTCCACTAACAAAAATAGGCAACACCAAGTCAGCTACTCCTCAGCATAGTTATGTCCGTCGCAGCCTTCTTGGGTTTCAGGAGGCACATACAAACGTTATCAAAATTATGGTGAAACGCTGAAAACCTGCAAATAATTTTCAACGTACTGGTTAATTTGAAAACTCTACAGCATACTTCTTGGAACAAGCCAGGTACCTGTGCCCACGCATAGAGGAGTATATAGAAACATGGTGGAATCCCAGCTGATGAAGCAAAGGATTCTTAAAGGAGTGAGTTGACCATTCGGATCCTGTTTAATTCTCTGAAACAGAATCCACCCTTTTCACCTACCAAACCCATGCCCACTTCTCCTCTCTGGGGATAATAAAAACAAACCAGTGAATTGACAGATGGCCTGACAAACCCATCCACACTGACCCCACAAAAAAAAAAAAAAAAGTACCCTCCAGCTACTAATTATAATGCTAACTTGCAAAATTTCCCTGCATTTTTAAACAATGGAAAAATGGTGGTGGGATGATACTTAGAAGAATGGCTTCTTGTCAGTCTCCACTAACAAAAATAGGCAACACCAAGTCAGCTACTCCTCAGCATAGTTATGTCCGTCGCAGCCTTCTTGGGTTTCAGGAGGCACATACAAACGTTATCAAAATTATGGTGAAACGCAGAAAACCTGCAAATAATTTTCAACGTACTGGTTAATTTGAAAAATCTCCAGCATACTTCTTGGAACAAGCCAGGTACCTGTGCCCACGCATAGAGGAGTATATAGAAACATGGTGGAATCCCAGCTGATGAAGCAAAGGATTCTTAAAGGAGTGAGTTGACCATGCGGATCCTGTTTAATTCTCTGAAACAGAATCCACCCTTTTCACCTACCAAACCCATGCCCACTTCTCCTCTCTGGGGATAATAAAAACAAACCAGTGAATTGACAGATGGCCTGACCAACCCATCCACACTGACCCCACAAAAAAAAAAAAAAAGTACCCTCCAGCTACTAATTATAATGCTAACTTGCAAAATTTCCCTGCATTTTTAAACAATGGAAAAATGGTGGTGGGATGATACTTAGAAGAATGGCTTCTTGTCAGTCTCCACTAACAAAAATAGGCAACACGAAATCAGCTACGCCTCAGCATACTTATGTCCTTCGCAGCCATACTGGGTTTCAGGAGACACATACAAACGTTATCAAAATTATGGTGAAACGCTGAAAACCTGCAAATAATTTTCAACGTACTGCTTAATTGAAAATCTCTGCGGCATACTTCTTGGAACAAGCCAGTTACCTGTGCCCACACATAGAGGAGTATATAGAACCATGGTGGATTCCCAGCTGATGAAGCAAAAGTTTCCAAATGGAACGGGATGAGCATGCGGATCCTGTTTCATTCTCTGAAACAGAATCCGAACTTTTCACCTGCCAAACACATGCCCACTACTCTTCCTGGGGATAATAAAAACAAACCAGCGATCTGACAGAGGGCCTGAACACCCATCCTGACCGACCCCACAAAAAAAAAAAGTACCCTCCAGCTACTAATTATAATGCCAATTTGCAAAATTTCCCTGCATTTTTAAACAATGGGAAATGATAGTGGGATGATACTTAGAAGAATGGCTTCTTGTCAGTCTCCACTGACAAAAATAGGCAACACCAAGTCAGCTACGCCTCAGCATAGTTATGTCCGTAGCAGCCATATTTGGTTTCAGTAGGCACGTACACACGTTATCACAATTATGGTGAAACGCTGAAAACCTGCAAAGGATTTTCAACATACTGGTTAATTGAAAAGCTCTGAGGCATACTTCTTGGAACAAGCCAGTTTCCTGTGCCCACGCATAGAGAAGTATATTGAACCATGGTGGATTCCCAGCTGATCAAGCAAAGGATTCTTAAAGGAACGGGATTACCATGCGGATCCTGTTTAATTCTCTGAAACAGATCCGCAGTTTTCACCTGCCATACTAATACCCACTTCTCCTCTCTGGGGATAATAAAAACAAACCAGCGAACTGACAGAGGGCCTGACCAACACATCCACACCGACCCCACAGGAAAAAAAAAAAAAAAACACCGTAGCCTCCAGCACTAATTATAATGCTAACTTGCAAAATTTTCCTGCATTTTTAAACAATGGAAAAATGATGTAGAGATGATACTTAGAAGAATGGATTCTTGTCAGTCTCCACTAACAAAAATAGGCAAAACCAAGTCAGCTACGCCTCAGCATAGTTATGTTCGTGGCAGCCATCTTGGGTTTCAGGAGGCACAAACAAACGTTATCACAATTATGGTGAAAGGCTGAACACCTGCAAATAATTTTCAACGTACTGGTGAATTGAAAAGCTCTGCGGCATACTTCTTGGAACAAGCCAGTTACCTGTTCCCACGCAAAGAGGAGTATATAGAACCATGGTGGATTTCCAGCTGATGAAGTAAAGGATTATTAAAGGAACGGGATGAGCATGGGGATCATCGTTAATTCTCTGAAACAGAATCCGCCCTTTTCACCTGCCAAACACATGCCCACTTCTCCTCTCTGGGGATAATAAAAACTAACCAGCGAACTGACAGAGGGCCTGACCCCCCCCATCCACATCGCCCACACACACAAAAAAACCCGTACCCTCCAGCTACTAATTATAATGCTAAGTTCCATAATTTCCCTTCATTTTTAACCAACGGAAAAATGATGGCGGCATGATACTTAGAAGAATGGCTTCTTGTCAGTCTCCGCTAACAAAAATCGGCAAAACCAAGTCAGCTACGCCTCGACATAGTTATGTCTGTGGCAGCCATCTTGGGTTTCAAGGCACATACAAACGTCGTCGCAATTATGATGAAACGCTGAACACCTGCAAATAATTTTCAATGTACTTTTTATTTGAAAACCTCTGTGGCATACTTCTTGGAACAAGCCAGTCACCTGTGCCCACCCATACGGGAGTATATAGAACCATGGTGGTTTCCCAGCTGATGAAGCAAAGGATTCTTAAAGGAAGCGGATGACCATGCGGATCCTGTTTAATTCTTTGAAACAGAATCCGCACTTTTCACCTGCCAACAACATGCCCACTTCTCCTCTCTGGGGATAATAATAACAAACCAGTGAACATCTAGAGGGCCTTGCACCCCCATCCACACCGACACCACAAAAAAAAAAAAAAAGTACCCTCCAGCTACTAATTATAATGCTAACTTGCACAATTTCCCTGCATTTTTAAACAATGGAAAAATCATGGTGGGATTATACTTAAAAGAATGACTTCTTGTCAGTCTCCACTGACAAAAATAGGAAACACCAAGTGAGCTACGCCTCAGCATAGTTATGCCCGTGGCAGCCGTCTTGGGTTTCAGCAGGCACATACAAACCTTATCACAATTATGGTGAAACGCTGAACACCTGCAAATAATTTTCAACGTACTGGTTAATATGAAAACTCTCCAGCATACTTCTTGGAACAAGCCAGTTACCTGTTCCCACGCAAAGAGGAGTATATAGAACCATGGTGGATTTCCAGCTGATGAAGTAAAGGATTATTAAAGGAATGGTATGACCATGGGGAATCATCGTTAATACTCTGAAACAGAATCCGCCCTTTTCACCTGCTAAACACATGCCCACTTCTCCTCTCTGGGGATAATAAAAACTAACCAGCGAACTGACAGAGTGCCTGACCCCCCCATCAACATCGACCACACAAAAAAAAAAACCGTACCCTCCAGCTACTAATTATAATGCTAACTTTCAAAATTTCCCTGCATTTTAAAACAATGGAAAAATAGTGGTGGGATGATACTTAGAAGAATGGCTTCTTGTCAGTCTCCACTAACAAAAATAGGCAACACCAAGTCAGCTACTCCTGAGCATAGTTATGTCTGTCGCAGCCTTCTTGGGTTTCAGGAGGCACATACTAACGTTATCAAAATTATGGTGAAACGCTGAAAACCTGCAAATAATTTTCAACGTAGTGGTTAATTGAAAAGGTCGGCGGCATACTTCTTGGAACAAGCCAGGTACCAGTGCCCACGCCTAGAGGAGTATATAGAAACATGGTGGAATCCCAGCTGAAGAAGCAAAGGATTCTTAAACGAATGAGATGACCATGCGGATCCTGTTTAATTCTCTGAAACAGAATCCGCACTTTTCACCTGCCAAACACATGCCCCCTTCTCCTCTCCGGGGATAATAAAAACTAACCAGCGAACTGACAGAGGGCCTGACCCCCCCATCCACATCGACCACACACAAAAAAAAACCGTACGCTCCAGCTACTAATTATAATGCTAACCTGCAAAATTTTCCTGCATTTTTAAACAATGGAAAAGTGATGGTAAGATGATACTTAGAAGAATACATTCTTGTCTGTCTCCACTAACAAATATAGGCAAAACCAAATCAGCTACGCCTCAGCATCGTTATGTTCGTGGCAGCCATCTTCGGTTTCAGGAGGCACAAACAAACGTTATCACAATTATGGTGAAACGCTGAACACCTGCAAATAATTTTCAACGTAGTGGTTAATTGAAAAGCTCTGCGGCATACTTCTGGGAACAAGCCACTTACCCGTTCCCAAGCAAAGAGGAGTATATAGAACCATGGTGGATTTCCAGCTGATGAAGTAAAGGATTATTAAAGGAACGGAATGACCATGGGGATCATCGTTAATTCTCTGAAACAGAATCCGCCCTTTTCTCCTGCCAAACACCTGCTCACTTCTCCTCTCTGGTTATAATAAAAACTAACCAGCGAACTGACAGAGGGCCTGACCCCCCCATCCACATCGACCACACACACATAAAAAACCGTACCCTCCAGCTACTAATTATAATGCTAACTTGCAAAATTTCCCTGCATTTTAAAACAATGGAAAAATGGTGGTGGGATGATACTTAGAAGAATGGCTTCTTGTCAGTCTCCACTAACAAAAATAGGCAACACCAAGTCAGCTACTCCTCAGCATAGTTATGTCCGTCGCAGCCTTCTTGGGTTTCAGGAGGCACAAACAAACGTTATCACAATTATGGTGAAACGCTGAACACCTGCAAATAATTTTCAACGTAGTGGTTAATTGAAAAGCTCTGCGGCATACTTCTTGGAAGAAGCCAGTTACCTGTTCCCACGCAAAGAGGAGTATATACAACCATGGTGGATTTCCAGCTGATGAAGTTAAGGATTATTAAAGGAACGGGATGACCATGGGGATCATCGTTAATTCTCTGAAACAGAATCCGCCCTTTTCACCTGCCAAACACATGCCCACTTCTCCTCTCTGGGGATAATAAAAAGTAACCAGCTAACTGACAGAGGGCCTGACCCCCCCATCCACATCGACCACACACAAAATAACCGTAACCTCCAGCTACTAATTAAAATGCTAACATGCAAAATTTCCCTGCATTTTAAAACAATGGAAAAATGGTGGTGGGATGATACTTAGAAGAATGGCTTCTTGTCTGTCTCCACTAACAAAAATAGGCAACACCAAGTCAGCCACTCCTCAGCATAGTTATGTCCGTCGCAGCCTTCTTGGGTTTCTGGAGGCACATACAAACGTTATCAAAATTATGGTGAAACGCTGAAATCCTGCAAATAATTTTCAACGTACTTGTTAATTTGAAAACACTCCAGCATACTTCTTGGAACAAGCCAGGTACCTGTGCCCACGCATAGAGGAGTATATAGAAACATGGTGGAATCCCAGCTGATGAAGCAAAGGATTCTTAAAGGAATGAGATGACCATGCGGATCCTGTTTAATTCTCTGAAACAGAATCCGCACTTTTCACCTGCCAAACACATGCCCACTTCTCCTCTCTGGGGATAATAAAAACAAATCAGTGAATTAACAGATGTCCTGACCAACCCATCCACACTGACCCCACAAAAAAAAAAAAAAAAAGTAACCTCCAGCTACAAATTTTAATGCTAACTTTCAAAATTTCTCTGCATTTTTAAACAATGGAAAAATATTGGCGGGATGATACTTAGAAGAATGGCTTCTTGTCCGTCTCCACTAACAAAAATAGGCAACACGAAGTCAGCTACGCCTCAGCATACTTATGTCCTTGGCAGCCATATTGGGTTTCAGGAGACACATACACACGTTATCACAATTATGGTGAAACGCTGAAAACCTGCAAAGGATTTTCAACATACTGGTTAATTGAAAAGCTCTGAGGCATACTTCTTGGAACAAGCCAGGTTCCTGTGCCCACGCATAGAGAAGTATATAGAACCATGGTGGATTCCCAGCTCATGAAGCAAAGGATTCTTAAAGGAACAGGATTACCATGCGGATCGTGTTTAATTCTCTGAAAGAGATCCGCAGTTTTCACCTGCCATACTAATACCCACTTCTCCTCTCTGGGGATAATAAAAACAAACCAGCGAACTGACAGAGGGCCTGACCAACACATCCACACCGACCCCACAGGAAAAAAAAAAAAAAAACACCGTAGCCTCCAGCTACTAATTATAATGCTAACTTGCAAAATTTCCCTGCATTTTAAAACAATATAAAAATGGTGGTGGGATGATACTTAGAAGAATGGATTCTTGTCAGTCTCCACTAACAAAAATAGGCAACACCAAGTCAGCTACTCCTCAGCATCGTTATGTCCGTCGCAGCCTTCTTGGGTTTCAGGAGGCACAAACAAACGTTATCACAATTATGGTGAAACCCTGAACACCTGCAAATAATTTTCAACGTAGTGGTTAATTGAAAAGCTCTGCGGCATATTTCTTGGAACAAGCCAGTTACCTGTTCCCACGCAAAGAGGAGTATATAGAACCATGGTGGATTTCCACCCTATGAAGTAAAGGATTATTAAAGGTACGGGATGACCATGGGGATCATCGTTAATTCTCTGAAACAGAATCCGCCCTTTTCACCTGCCAAACACATGCCCACTTCTCCTCTCTGGGGATAATAAAAACAAACCAGCGAATATCTAGAGGGCCTTGCACCCACATCCACAGCGACCCCACAAAAAAAAATTCCCTCCAGCTACTAATTATAATACTAACTTGCAAAATTTCCCTGCATTTTAAAACAATGGAAAAATGGTGGTGGGATGATACTTAGAAGAATGGCTTCTTGTCAGTCTCCACTAACAAAAATAGGCAACACCAAGTCAGCTACTCCGCAGCATAGTTATGTCCGTCGCAGCCTTCTTGGGTTTCAGGAGGCACAAACAAACGTTATCACAATTATGGTGAAACGCTGAACACCTGCAAATAATATTCAACGTAGTGGTTAATTGAAAAGCTCTGCGGCATACTTCTTGGAAGAAGCCAGTTACTTGTTCCCACGTAAAGAGGAGTATATAGAACCATGGTGGATTTCCAGCTGATGAAGTTAAGGATTATTAAAGGAACGGGATGAGCATGGGGGTCATCGTTAATTTTCTGAAACAGAATCTGCTCTTTTCACCTGCCAAACACATGCCCACTTCTCCTCTCTGGGGATAATAAAAACTAACCAGCGAACTGACAGAGGGCCTTACCCCCCCATCCACATCGACCACCCACACAAAAAAACCGTACCCTCCAGCTACTAATTATAATGCTAACTTGCAAAATTTCCCTGCATTTTAAAACAATGGAAAAAAGGTGGTGGGATGATACTTAGAAGAATGGCTTCTTGTCTGTCTCCACTAACAAAAATAGGCAACACCAAGTCAGCTTCTCCTCAGCATAGTTATGTCCGTTGCAGCGTTCTTGGGTTTCTGGAGGCACATACAAACGTTATCAAAATTATGGTGAAACGCTGAAAACCTGCAAATAATTTTCAACGTACTGGTTAATTTGAAAACTCTCTAGCATACTTCTTGGAACAAGCTAGGTACCTGTGCCCACGCATAGAGGAGTATATAGAAATATGGTGGAATCCCAGCTGATGAAGCAAAGGATTCTTAAAGGAATGAGATGACCATGCGGATCCTGTTTAATTCTCTGAAACAGAATCCGCACTTTTCACCTGTCAAACACATGCCCACTTCTCCTCTCTGCGGATAATAAAAACAAACCAGTGAATTGACAGATGGCCTGACCAACCCATCCACACTGACCCCACAAAAAAAAAAAAAAGTACCCTCCAGCTACTAATTATAATGCTAACTTGCAAAATTTGCCTGCATTTTTAAACAATGGAAAAATGATGGTGGGATGATACTTAGAAGAATGGCTTCTTGTCAGTTTCCACTAACAAAAATAGGCAACACGAAGACAGCTACGCCTCAGCATACTTATGTCCTTGGCAGCCATATTGGTTTTCAGGAGACACATACAAACGTTATGAGAATTATGGTGAAACGCTAAAAACCTGCAAATAATTTTCAACGTACTGCTTAATTGAAAAGCTCTGCGGCATACTTCTTGGAACAAGCCAGTTACCTGTGCCCACACATAGAGGAGTATATAGAATCATGGTGGATTCCCAGCTAATGAAGCAAAAGTTTCCTAAAGGAACGGGATGAGCATGCCGATCCTGTTTCATTCTCTGAAACAGAATCCGAACTTTTCACCTGCCAAACACATGCCCACTTCTCCTCTCTGGGGATAATAAAAACTAACCAGCGAACTGACCGAGGGCCTGACCCCCCCCATCCACATCGACCACACAGAAAAAAAACCCGTACCCTCCAGCTACTAATTATAATGCTAACTTGCAAAATTTCCCTGCCTTTTAAAACAATGGAAAAATGGTGGTGGGATGATACTTAGAAGAATGGCTTCTTGTCAGTTTCCACTAACAAAAATAGGCAACACGAAGACAGCTACGCCTCAGCATACTTATGTCCTTGGCAGCCATATTGGGTTTCAGGAGACACATACAAACGTTATCAAAATTATTGTGAAACGCTGAAAACCTGCAAATAATTTTCAACGTACTGGTTAATTTGAAAACTCTCCAGCATACTTCTTGGAACAAGCCAGGTACCTGTGCCCACACATAGAGAAGTATATAGAAACATGGTGGAATCCCAGCTGATGAAGCAAAGGATTCTCAAAGGAATGAGGTGACCATGCGGATCCTGTTTCATTCTCTGAAACAGAATCCTCACTTTTCACCTGCCAAACACATGCCCACTTCTCCTCTCTGGGGATAATAAAAACAAACCAGTGAATTGACAGATGGCCTGACCAACCCATCCACACTGACCCCAAAAAAAAAAAAAAAAGTACCCTCCAGCTACTAATTATAATGCCAATTTGCAAAATTTCCGTGCATTTTTAAGCAATGGAGAAATCATAGTGGGATGATACTTAGAAGAATGGCTTCTTGTTAGTCTCCACTGAGAAAAATAGGGAACACCAAGTCAGCTACGCCTCAGCATAGTTATGTCCGTAGCAGCCATATTTGGTTTCAGGAGGCACATACACACGTTATCACAATTATGGTGAAACGCTGAAAACCTGCAAAGGATTTTCAACATACTGGTTAATTGAAAAGCTCTGCGGCATACTTCTTGGAACAAGCCAGTTTCCTGTGCCCACGCATAGAGAAGTATATAGAACCATGGTGGATTCCCAGCTCATGAAGCAAAGGATTCTTAAAGGAACGGGATTACCATGCTGATCCTGTTTAATTCTCTGAAACAGATCCGCAGTTTTCACCTGCCATACTAATACCCACTTCTCCTCTCTGGAGATAATAAAAACAAACCGGCGAACTGACAGAGGGCCTGACCAACACATCCACACCGACCCCACAGGAAAAAAAAAAAAAAAACACCGTAGCCTCCAGCCACTAATTATAATGCTAACTTGCAAAATTTTCCTGCATTTTTAAACAATGGAATAATGATGGTGTGATGATACTTAGAAGAATGGATTCTTGTCAGTCTCCACTAACAAAAATAGGCAAAACCAAGTCAGCTACGCCTCAGCATCGTTATGTTCGTGGCAGCCATCTTGGGTTTCAGGAGGCACAAACAAACGTTATCACAATTATGGTGAAACGCTGAACACCCGCAAATAATTTTCAACGTACTCGTTAATTGAAAAGCTCTGCGGCGTACTTCTTGGAACAAGCCAGTTACCTGTTCCCACGCAAAGAGGAGTATATAGAACCATGGTGGATTTCCAGCTGATGAAGTAAAGGATTATTAAAGGAACGGGATAGGCATGGAGATCATCGTTAATTCTCTGAAACAGATTCCGCCCTTTTCACCTGCCAAACACATGCCCACTTCTCCTCTCTGCGGATAATAAAAACTAACCAGCTAACTGACAGAGGGCCTGACCCCCCCATCCACATCGACCACACACAACAAAAAAACCGTACCCTCCAGCTACTAATTATAATGCTAACTTCCAAAATTTCCCTTCATTTTTAACCAACGGAAAAATGATGGCGGCATGATACTTAGAAGAATGGCTTCTTGTCAGTCTCCACTAACAAAAATCGGCAAAACCAAGTCAGCTACGCCTCAGCATAGTTATGTCTGTGGCAGCCATCTTGGGTTTCAAGGCACATACAAACGTTGTCGCAATTATGATGAAACGCTGAACACCTGCAAATAATTTTCAATGTACTTTTTATTTGAAATTCTCTGTGGCATACTTCTTGGAACAAGCCAGTAACCTGTCGCCACCCATACGGGAGTATATAGAACCATGGTGGTTTCCCAGCTGATGAAGCAAAGGATTCTTAAAGGAAGCGGATGACCATGCGGATCCTGTTTAATTTTTGAAACAGAATCCGCACTTTTCACCTGCCAACAACATGCCCACTTCTCCTCTCTGGGGATAATAAAAACAAACCAGCGAACATCTAGAGGGCCTTGCACCCTCATCCACACCGACCCCACAAAAAAAAAAAGTACCCTCCAGCTACTAATTATAATACTAACTTGCAAAATTTGCCTGCATTTTAAAACAATGGAAAAATGGTGGTGGGATGATACTTAGAAGAATGGCTTCTTGTCAGTCTCCACTAACAAAAATAGGCAACACCAAGTCAGGTACTCCTCAGCATAGTTATGTCCGTCGCAGACTTCTTGGGTTTCAGGAGGCACATACAAACGTTATCAAAATTATGGTGAAACGGTGAAAACCTGCAAATAATTTTCAACGTACTGTTTAATTTGAAAACTCTCCAGCATACTTCTTGGAACAAGCCAGGTACCTGTGCCCACGCATAGAGGAGTATATAGAAACATGGTGGAATCCCAGCTGATGAAGCAAAGGATTCTTAAAGGAATAAGATGACCATGCGGATCCTGTTTAATTCTCTGAAACAGAATCCGCACTTTTTACCTGCCAAACACATGCCCACTTCTCCTCTCTGGGGATAATAAAAACAAACCAGTGAATTGACAGATGGCCTGACCAACCCATCCACACTGACCACACACAAAAAAAAAAAAGTACCCTCCAGCTACTAATTATAATGCTAACGTGCAAAATTTCCCTGCATTTTTAAACAATGGAAAAATGGTGGTGTAATGATACTTAGAAGAATGGCTTCTTGTCAGTCTCCACTAACAAAAATAGGCAACACGAAGTCAGCTACGCCTCAGCATACTTATGTCCTTGGCAGCCATATTGGGTTTCAGGAGACACATACAAACGTTATCAAAATTATGGTGAAATGCTGAAAACCTGCAAATAATTTTCAACGTACTGCTTAATTGAAAAGCTCTGTGGCATACTTCTTGGAACAAGCCAGTTACCTGTGCCCACACATAGAGGAGTATATAGAACCATGGTGGATTCCCAGCTGATGAAGCAAAAGTTTCCAAGAGGAACGGGATGAGCATGCGGATCCTGTTTCATTCTCTGAAACAGAATCCGCACTTTTCACCTGCCAAACACATGCCCACTTGTCCTCTCTGGGGATAATAAAAGAAAACCAGCGAACTCACAGAGGGCCTGAAACGCCCATCCACTCCTACCCCACAAAAAAAGAAAAAAAAATACGTACCCTACATCTAATTATAATACTAACTTGCAAAATTTCCCTCCATTTTTACACAATGGAAAAATGATGGTGGGATGATACTTAGAAGAATGTCTTCTTGTCAGTCTCCACTAACAAAAATAGGCATCAACAAGTCAGCTATGCCTCAGCATATTTATATCCGTGGCAGCCATCTTGGGTTTAAGGAGGCACATTCAAACGTTATCACAATTACGTTTAAACATGCTAAAAACCTGACAATTCTAAAAGTACTGGTTAATTCAAAAGCTCTGTCGCATACTTCTTGGAACAAGCCAGTTACCTGTGCCCATGCAAAGAGAGGTCTAGAGAACCATGGTGGATTCCCAGGTGATGAATCAAAGGATTCTTAAAGGAACAGGCTCAAAAGTGCAGATCCTGTTTCAGTCTAAGTGTGAAACAGGATCCGCACATTTTGCCTGCAACACACATTCGCCCTTCTCATCTCTAGGGATAACAAAAACAGCCCATCGGATTTACAGATGCCCTGCCCCCGGCCCCCACCACCCCACACAAAATAGTCTGCTCCAGCGACTCGTCCTTATGCTATCTGGTGAAAGATCATAAGCCTTTTAAAAAACTGGAGATAGGATGGTAGAATTATACCTAAAAGACTGGCTTATTGCCAGATTCCCATACCAAGTATTGGCAACAGCAAGTGATGTAGGCCTCAGCATAGGTTTGTCCATGGCAGCCATCTTGGGTTTAAGGAGACACAGATGAACCTTATAACAATTATAATAAAAGGTGCTGCGAAAGCTGTTAAATAATTCTCATGGTAGTGGTTATTTCAAAAGCTCTGCGGCATACTTCTTTCAACTAGCCAGTTAACTGGGCCCACGCATAGTGCGGTGTAGAGAACTATGGTGGATTCCCAGCTGATGAAGCAAAGGATTCTTAAAGGAACAGGATGAACATGCGGATCCTGTTTCATACTCTGAAACAGGATCTGCACTTTTCACCTGCCAAACACATGCCCACTTCTCCTCTCTGGGGATAATAAAAAGAAACCACAGAACTGGCGGAGGGCTTGCCGCACCAGCCCCCAGACCCCACATAAAAACTTCCCGTCCAGCGACTCCTTGTTATTCTAACTGCCAAAAGGTGCTCTTACTTTTAAAATAGTGGAGAAGGATGGTGAAATGATACTTAAAAGAATGTATTCTTTCCAGTCTCCAGTACCAAGGATCGGCCACACAAAGTGAGCTCGGCCTCAGCATAGTTTTGTCCATGGCAGCCATCTCGAGACGAACCTTATGACAATTATGATGAAAGGTGCTGCAAAACCTGGCAAATAATTCTCAACGTAGTGGTTTTTTCAAAAGCTCTGTGGAATACTTCTTGGAACCCGGCAGTTTTCTGGGCCCACGCATAGAGGGGTCTAGAGAACCATGATGGATTCCCAGGTGATGAATCAAAGGATTCTTAAAGGAACAGGCTGAAAAGTGCGGATCCTGTTTCAGTCTGAGACTGAAACACTATATGCACTTTTTGCCTGCAACACACATGCCCACTTCTCCTCTCTAGGGATAATAAAAACAATCAATCGGATTGACAGATGTCCTCCCCCGCCCCCCAACACTGTACACAAAAAGGTCCCCTCCAGCGACTCATCCTTATGCTATCTGGCGAAAGGTCCTCTGCGTTTTAAAATAATGAAGATAGGATGGTGGAATTATACTTAAAATACTGGCCTTTTGCCAGACTCCCATACCAATTATTGGCAACAGGAAGTGACCTAGGTGTCAGCATAGGTTTGTCCGTGGCTGCCATCTAGGGTTTTAGGAAGCACAGATGAACCTTATCAAAATTATGGTAAAAGTGCTGGAAAAGCTGGCAAATAATTTCCATAGTAGTGGTTATTTCAAAAGCTCTGAGGAAAACTTCTTGGAACCAGGCAGTTTTCTGTGTGCACTAAAAGAGGGGTCTAGAGAACCATGGTGGATTCCCAGCTGATGAAGCAAAGGATTCTTAATGGAACGGGGTGAAAAGTGCAGATCCTGTGTCTGTCTAAGACTGAAACAGGACGCACACTTTTCACCTGCCACACACATGCCCACTTTTCCTCTCTGGGGATAATAAAAACAAACCAGCGAACTGACAAAGGGCCTGCCCCCCTTCCACCCACGCAGATCCCCCCCCAAAAAATTCCCCTCCAGCTACTAATTATTATGCTAACTTGCAAAATTTCCCTGCATTTTTAAACAATGGAGAAAGGACGGTGGAGTGATACTTAGAAGAATGGCTTCTTGTCAGTCTCCACTAACAAAAATAGGCAACACCAAGTCAGCTACGCCTCAGCATAGTTATGCCCGTGGCAGCCATGTTGGGTTTAAGGAGGCACATACAAACTTTATCATAATTATGGTGAAACGTGCTGAAAACCCGGCAAATAATTCTCAACGTACTGTTTAATTCAAAAGCTCTGTGGCATACTTCTTGGAAGAAGCCAGTTACCTGGGCCCACGCATAGAGGGGTCTAGAGAACCATGGTGGATTCCAAGGTGATGAATCTAAGGATTCTTAAAGGAACAGGCTGAAAAGTGCAGATCCTGACTGAAACAGGATTCTGACTTTTTGCCTGCAACACACATGCCCACTTCTCCTCTCTAGGGATAACAAAAACAACCCATCGGATTGACAGATGGCCTGCCCCCGCCCCCCACCACCCCACACAAAATCGTGCCCTCCAGCGACTGATCCTTATGCTATCTGGCAATACGTCCTCTGCCTTTTAAAATAATGGAGATAGAATGGTGGAATTATACCTAAAAGACTGGCTTATTGCCAGACTCCCATACCAAGTATTCGCAACAGCAAGTCACCTAGGCCTCAGCACACGTTTGTCCCTGGCAGCCATCTTGGGTTTAAGGAGGCACAGATGAACCTTATCACAATTATGGTGAAAGGTGCTGCAAAAGCGGTCAAGTAATTCTCATGGTAGTGGTTACTTGAAAGCTCTGCGGCATAATTCTTTGAACTAGCCAGTTAACTGGGCCCACGCATAGAGCAGTCTAGAGGCCCATGGTGGATTCCCAGCTGATGAAGCAAGGGATTCTTAATGGAACGGGGTGAAAAGTGCGGTTTCTGTTTCAGTCTAATACAGAAACGGGATCCGAACTTTTCACCTGCCACTCACATGCCCACTTCTCCGGTCTGGGGAAAATAAAAACAATCCAGCGAACTGACAGAGGGCCTGCGCCCCCCACCCACACCGACCCCACAAATAAAAATGTCCCCTCCAGCTACTAATTATTATGCTAACTTGCAAAGGTTTCCGTGCATTTTAAAATAATGGGGAAAGTATGGTGGAATGATACTTAAAAGAATGGCCTCCTTCCAGCCTCCAGTAACAAGTGTCGTGAAATCCAAGTGACCTAGGCCTCAGCATAGTTTTCTCCGTGGCAGCCATCTTGTGTTTAAGGAGGCACAGACGATCCTTATCACAATTATGGTGATATGTGCTGCAGAAACTGGCAAATAATTCTACACGTAGTGTTTATCTCAAAAGCTGTGCAGCATACATCTTGGTACAGGCCAGTTCATGGGCCCATGCATGGAGGGTTCTAAGGAACCATGGTGGATTCCCAGCTGATGAATCGAAGGATTTTTAATGGAACCAGCTGAAAAGTGCGGATACTGTTTCAGTCTAACTGAAACAGGATCCGCACATTTCACCTGCCACAAATATATCCACTTCCCTGTCTGGGCATAATAAACACAAACAACCAGACTGACAGAGGGACTGTCCCCCAAACCACCCCGATCCCACCCAAAAACATCCCCTCCGTTGACTCATCCTTATGCTAACTGCCGAAAGTTGCTCACCTTTTAATATAAGGGAGAAAGGATGGTGCAATGATAATTAAAAGACTGGATTCTTGTCAGACTCCCGTACCAAGTATTGGCAACACCAAGCGAGAGAACCCTCAGTATAGGTTTGTCCATGGAAGCCATCTAGGGTTTAAGGAAGCACAAATGAACCTTATCAAAATTATGGTAAAAGTGCTGGAAAAGCTGGCAAATAATTTCCATGGTAGTGGTTATTTCAAATGCTCTGTGGCATACTTCTTTGAACTAGCCTGTTAAGTGGGCCCACACATAGTGGGGTGTAGAGAACTATGGTGGATTCCCAGCTGATGAAGCAAAGGATTCTTAAAGGAACAGGATGAAAAGTGCCGATCCTGTATCAGTCTAAGACTGAAACAGGATCCACACTTTTCACTTGCCACACACATGTCCACTTCTCCTCTCCGGGGATAATAAAAACAAACCACTGGACTGACAGAGGGCCTGGCTCTGCCTCTCCCACCCCACACAAAAACGTTTCCTCCAGCGACTCATCCTTAAGCTAAATGGCAATAGGTGCTCTGCCTTTTAAAATAGTTGTGAAAGGAAGGTGGAATGATACTTAAAGGAATGGCTTCTTGCCACGGACCAGTACCAATTATCGGCAACTCCAAGGGAGATTGGCCTAACCGTAGTTTTTTCTGTGGAAGCCAGCTTGGGTTTCAGGATGCACTGCCTAACCTTTTCACAATCATTGTGAAAGTTGCTGCAAAAACTGGCAAATAATACTCAATGTAGTGGTTATTTCCAAAGCTCTGCGGCATACTTCTTGGAACTAGCCAGTTACCTGGGCCCACGCTCAGGGAGGTCTAGAGAACCATGGTGGATTCCCAACTGATGAATTAAAGGATTCCAAAAGGAACAGGCTCAAAAGCGGAGATATTGTTTCAGACTGAAACAGGATCCAAAGTTTTCACCTGCCACATACATGCCCGCTTCTCCTCTCTGGGAATAATAAAAACAAACCACCGGACTGACAGAGGGCCTGCCCTCCCACACACACCCAACCCCACACAAAAAGCCGCTCCAGTGACTCATCTTTATGCTAACTGGCTAAAGGTGCACTGCCTTTTAAAATAATGGAGAAAAGACGGTGGAATTGTACTTAAAAAAAATGGCTTCTTGCCAGGCTCCAGTAAAATGTATCGGTACACCAAGGGAGCTAGGCCTCAGCATAGTTTTGTCCGTGGCAGCCTGCTTGGGTTTAAGGAGGCACAGATGAACCTTATCACAATTATGGTCAAAGGTGCTGCAAAAACTGGCGAACAATTCTCAACGTAGTGGTTATTTCAAAAGCTCTACGGCATACATCTTGGAACTAGCCAGTTACCTGGGCCCACACATAGAGGGGTCTCGACAGCCATGGTGGATTCCCAGCTGATGAATCAAAGGATTCGTAAAGGAACTGGCTGAAAAGTGCGGATCCTGTTTCAGTCTAAGACTGAAACAGGATCCGTACTTTTCACCTGCCACACACATGCCCACCTCTCCTCTTTGGGCATAATAAAGACAAACCACCAGACAGACAGAGAGCCTTCCCCTCAACGCACCACCCGACCCCACTCAAAAACGTCCCCTCCAGCAACTCATTCTTATGATAACTGGAAAAAGGTGTTCTTCCTTTTAAAATGATGGAGAAAGGATGGTGGAATGACTCTTAATAGCATGGCTTCTTGCCAGGCTCCAGTACCAACTATCGGCAACACCAAGTGAACTAGGCCTCAGCATAGTTTTGTCCGCCCCAGCCATCTTGGGTTGAAGGAGGCACGGACGAACCTTATCACAATTATGGTGAAAGGTGGTGCAAAAACTAGCAAATAATTCTCAACGTAGTGGTTATTTCAAAAGCTCTGTGGCATACTTCTTGGAACTAGCCAGTTACCTGGGCCCACGCATAGAGGTCTTTAAAGAACCATGGTGTATTCCCAGCTGATGAATCAAACGATTCTTTTTTGTTTGTTTGTTTGTTTGTTAGCTCATTATGGGGGTACAAAAGATCAGGCTATATACATTCCCCATGCCTCCCCTTTCCCCCGATTCTGAGCTTCAATTTTGTCCATTCCCTAGTCAGTGCACAGCACATTCATCATGTAGGTGTGCACCCCTCCTCTCCCCCACCCCATCCCCCCCAGTTAGAACTTGAAGGGTGTCCATTCCCCAGGCAGTGCACATCACATTCATCAAGTAGGTATACACCCATCCCTTCCACCCGGCCCCAACCTCTGTCCGATACCCAATTGGTGTTGTTCCCAAATGTGCACTCAGGGAAACCAATTTGCTGGTGAGTACATGTGGTGCTTATTTTTCCATTCTTGGGATACTTCACTTAATAGAATGGGATCCAGCTCTCTCCAGGAGAACCAAAGAGATGCCATATCGCCATTATTTCTAATAGCTGAGTAATATTCCATGGTATACATATACCACATTTTGCTAATCCATTCATGAATTGATGGGCATTTGGGTTGTTTCCACATCTTTGTGATTGTGAATTGTGCTGCTATAATCATTCAGGTGCAGGTGTCTTTTTTATAGAATGACTTTTGTTCTTCTGGGTAGATGTCCAATAATGGAATTGCTGGATCGAATGGTAGGTCTACTTGAATCTGTTTAAGGTATCTCCACATTGCTTTCCACAGGGGCTGCACTAGTTTACAGTCCCACCAGCAGTGTATGAATGTACCTATCTCCCCACACCCACACCAACATGTATAGTTTTGGGACTTTTTGATAAAGGCCATTCCCACTGGAGTTAAGTGATATCTCATTGTGGTTTTGATTTGCATTTCCCTGATGATTAGAGATGTTGAACACTTTTTCATATGTTTGTTAGCCATTTTTATATCTTCTTTTGAAAAATTTCTATTTATGTCCTTTGCCCACTTTTTGATAGGGTTGTTTGATTTTTTCTTACTGATTTTCCTGAGTTCTAAATAGATTCTTGTTATCAGTCCTTTATCTGATGTGTAGTATGCGAAAATTTTTTCCCATTCTGTAGGTTGTCCATTTACTCTCGTGACTGTTTCTTTGGCTGTGCAGAAGCTTTTTAATTTGATCAGGTCCCATTTATTTATTTTTGTTGTTGCTGTGATTGCTTTAGGGGTCTTCTTCATAAATTCTTTGCCTAGGCCAATGTCTGTAAGAGTCTTTCCTACATTTTCTTCTAGAATTCTAATAGTTTCTGACCTTAGGTTTAAGTCTGTTAACCACTGTGATTTGATTTTTGTGAGGGGTGAGAGTTATGTGTCCTGTTTTAGTCTTCTACATGTGGATATCCAGTTTTCCCAGCACCATTTATTAAATAAGGAATCTTTTCCCCAGAGTATGTTTTTGTCTGCTTTGTCAAAGATTAGATGGCTATATGAGGATGGTTTTATATTGGGATTTTCTGTTCTGTTCCACTGGTCTGTGTCCGTGCACTTGTGCCAGTACCAGGCTGTTTTAAGAACCACAGCCTTGTAGTATAGTTTGAAGTCTGGCAAATTAATACTTCCCATTTTGTTTTTGTTGTTTAAGATTGCTTTTGCTAAACGGGGTCTTCCCTGGTTCCATACAAAGCGTAAAATTATTTTTCCTATGTCTGTGAAAAAAGATGTTGGTAATTTAATAGGGATTGCATTGAATCTGTAGATAACTTTGGGCAGTATAGACATTTTAACAATGTTGATTCTACCGATCCATGAGCATGGTATGGTTTTCCACCTATTTACATGTTCTGCAATTTCCTTCCTCAGTGTTTCATAGTTCTCCCTATAGAGGTCCTTTACCTCCTTAGTTAAATAAATTCCTAGGTATTTTATTTTCTTTGTTGCTATTTTGAAGGGTATTGAGTCCTTAATTTGGTTTTCCATTTGACTGTTATTGGCATATATGAATGCCTCTGATTTGTGTGTATTGATTTTGTATCCTGAGACTTTACTGAATTCATTGATCAATTCCAGGAGTCTCTTGGTTGAAACCTTGGGGTTTTATAGATATAACATCATATCATCAGCAAAGAGTGAGAGTTTGATCTCTTCTGTCCCTATTTCAACTCCCTTGATTCTGCTCTCTTGCCTGATAGCTCTTGCAAGGACTTCCAATACTATGTAGAAAAGTAATGGGGACAGTGGTAAGCCTTGTCTGGTTCCAGTTTGAAGTGGGAATGCTTTCAGTTTTTCCCCATTCAGTATGATGTTGGCTGAGGGTTTGTCGTATGTGGCTTGTATCATTTTTATATAGGCCCCATCTATGCCTATTTTGTTAAGTGTTCTTATCATAAAATGGTGTTGAATTTTGTCAAATGCTTTCTCTGCATCTATTGAGAGGATCATCTGATCTTTATTTTTGCTTCTATTTATGTGATGAATTACATTCCCATATGTCAAACCATTCCTGCATCTCTGGGATGAAGCCCACTTGGTCGTGATGGATTATTTTTTGATAAGCACTTGGATTCGATTTGTTAGAATTTTATTGAGAATTTTTGCATCTATATTCATAAGAGAAATTGGTCTATAGTTCTCTGTTTTAGTTGCATCCTTTCCTGGATTTGGTATCAGGATTATGTTGGCTTGGTAAGAAGTGTTGGGGAGAATCCCATCCTTCTCTATATTGGAGAATAGTTTATGTACGATGGGCACCAGTTCTTCTTTGTAGGTATGGTAGAATTCAGGTGTGAACCCATCTGGTCCAGGGCTTTTCTTTTTGGGAAGGTTTTTTATTGCTGTTTCAATTTCAGATCTAGATATCGGTCTATTCAGGAATTCTATTTCTTCCTGGTTGAGCCTGGGAAGGCTGTGTGTTTATAAGAATTTGTCCATTTCCTCCAGGTTTTCTAATTTGTGTGCATAAAGATTTTTGTAGAATTCATAGATGATATCATGTATCTCTGTGGCATCAGTCGTGATTACTCCTTTCGTGTTCCTGATCGAGGTTATAAGAGATTTTTCTTTTCTGCTCTTGGTTAGTTTAGCCAGAAGTGTGTCAATTTTGTTTATTTTTTCAAAGAACCAACTTTTGGTTTTATTAATCTCCGTTATGGTTTGGTTTAATCTCCCTTATGCTCCCTGATGGTCCTTTTCATTTAGTTCTGATTTAATCTTAATAATTTCCTTCTGCTGGGTTTGGGTTTGGTCTCTTCTTTCTTCTCCAGCTCTTTGAGTCTATTCATTAGATTGTCTATTTGTAAGTTTTCTGTCTTTTTGGTATAGGCATTTATGGAAATAAATTTTCCTCTCAGGACTGCTTTAGCTGTGTCCCACAGATTTTGATAAGTTGTATCTCCTTTGTCGTTTAATTCAAAGAATCTTTTGATTTCTGACTTGATTTCTTCATTTATAAAACGATTGTTCAGGAGAAGGTTATTTAGCTTCCATGACTTTGAGTAGAAATGAGGATTTCTGTTAGGGTTCATTGTTACTTTTATTCCACTGTGATCCGAGAAGCTGCATGGTATTATTTCTATATTTTTAAATTTTTTAAGACATTCTTTATGTCCTAAGATATGGTCAATCTTGGAGAATGTCCCATGAGCTGATGAGAAGAACTTATATTCAGTGGTATTTGGGTAGAATGTCCTGTAGATGTCAGTCAGGCCCATTTGTTCTAGCATTCTATTTACGTCCAATATTTCTTTGTTTATTTTTTGTTTGGAGGATCTGTCTTGAACTGTCAGTGGCGTGTTAAAAATCTCTGGCTACTAAAGTGTTGTTATCTATCATTTGGTTCAGATCAAGTAGGGTTTGCTTTATGAATCTGGGTGCACCTAGATCGGGTGCATATATGTTAAGTATAGTTATGTCTTCTTGTTGAATTGTACCCTTCACCAGTATATAGTAACCATCTTTGTCTTTCTTTACTTTTGTTGATTTAAAAACTACGTTATCGGAGATTAGAACTGCCACGCCAGCTTTCTTTTGGGTTCCATTTGCTTGGAATATTGATTTCCACCCTTTTATTTTCAGTCTAAATGCATCCTTGCAGGTTAGATGAGTTTCCTGAAGACAGCAGATACTTGGCTTATATCTTTTTTATCCATTGGGCCAGTCCATGTCTCTTGAGTGGGGAATTCAATCCATTCACATTTAATGAGAGAACTGATAAGCGAGACAGATTGCTGTTCCTCATGTTGGGTTGAATTTCATTGATCTGTTTTCTCTCTTGAGCCATTATGATAACTGTGTTTTCATATTTATCTCTTGATTAGTGTTACATTCGAGGGTCCTTCTTGTGCTGGACCACGTGTAACTCTGTTTTGAATACTTCTTGGAAAGCTGCTCTTGTCTTGGTGAATTCTCTGAGTTTTTGTTTATCTGAGAATGTCTTAATTTCACCTTCATATATAAAACTGAGCTTATCTGGGTACAGGATTCTAGGCTGGGCATTATTCTGTTTCAGAAGAGTGAGAATGGGGCTCCAATCTCTTCTTGCTTGTAAGGTTTCAGTTGAGAAATCTGGCGTGATTCGGATGGGCTTTCCTTTGTATGTTACTTGTTTCTTTCTCCTTACAGATTGAAGAAGGGCCTCGTTAGTGGATATTTTGGTCAGTCTGATAACTACATGACGTGGTGTCTTCCTATTTGGTATGAATCTCTCAGAGGTTCTTTGAGCTTCTTGAACCTGTGTATCTAGAGATTTGGCAAGGCCTGGGAAATTTTCCTCAATTATATCTTCAGATACTTTATTCAACCCTTGCTTATTGTCTTCTTCACCCTCAGGAATGCCGATAACTCTCACGTTAGGCTTCTTCACATAATCCCACATTTCTCGTAGACTATGATTATTTCTCATGTTTCTTTGTTTTAACTCTGTGACTGCCTTATTTAATTGGAAAGTGTTATCTTCGATCTCTGAGATTCTTTCTTCTGTTTGATCTACCCTGCTCTTGAGACTTTCCACTGTGTTTTGTAGCTCCTTGAATAAATTTTTCATTTCCAGGAGTTCAGTTTGATTTTTCTTCAGTATTTCAATTTCTTTGGTGAATTTTTCTTCCAAGTCCTGGATCTTTTTTGTGGTTTCTTTGTGTTGATTATCCATTTTTTCTTGCATAATGTTCAGCGTATTTATGATCCATGTTTGAAATTCTTCCTGTGACATGTTGCTATTTGGAATCTGCTTTGTGTTAATTGGTGGAGAACTAGTAATCCTCTTTGAGGGCATGGTTTCAGCTTGATTCTTTATACTCCTAGAGTTCCTTCGCTGAGCCCTTCCCATCTGAATGAATCCTTAAGATCCCTTCTTTCAGCTTTAGTCTGGATAGGGGCACACTGTGAGTGCCAGGTAAGCTGCCTCCTCTGTCACTAGGGGGAGCCCTTCACATATTGTTCAGGATTTTGCTAGCTCCGCTGGGGGGGCTGCCCCTCTTCCTCTCCCGAGGTGGCTTCTGTCTCTCTCTGTGAGAAAGACAGTGGATAGGGAGAGTGGAGCGGTGCCCTCATTCGCCCAACGCCCCAGCCACTGCAGTTCCCGCGGGCGATGGTCTGCCCCACCCCAATGTCTGCAAGGTCCACGCTCTACTCTCTCGTGACTGGGGAACCACTCAGTGTTCACACAAAGGTGGAGCTCCTAGTCAGGGTCCGTGGACTAGGGAAGGGAGCCGCCCAGGGAGCCGCCCGGTACCCAATCGCTCCTCAGCGTTTAGGCTGTGGACCCCGACAATGGCGGCCGCCCGTCTGCAGATCACTGTCACTGGGGTTGAATGCTCAGGGACCGGCAGAGGCCAGAGGAGCCGGGGACCGGGAGAATCCAGCCGCCCACCTATACGAGGCAGTTTGGCATCTGCTAGAGCCGGGACCAAAGCAGCCCCACCGCCCGCGTATAGGAGACAGTTGCTAGGTGCGTCAGCTGCGCACAGCACTCCAGGGTCCAAAATGCCTCCTGCCAATGTCTCCTCTCTGCAGAGCCCCACATCTCCCGTGGCGATTCTGCACCGACTTCAGGCAGATCCTCAATTGAGTGGGTGTGGAGGTCAGAGGGGGAACAAGATGCTTTCCTGTGGGGCTGAACCCACCCCACTCTCTGGTGAGGTGGGTACAGCTGTCCCGTGCTCCCTTCTCTATTGGCCATCCCGCACTCTCCAGATTTTGGTGATTTATTTCCCTAATCACCTCAGTCTTTTCTTGCTCTCTCTCTCTGTCCCACGCTGATTCTCCATGGATTCACACCACCGTTCTTGTGGGGAAGTGAACCTCTAGGGTTGTGGGCAGTGGGAGACCCATGCCTTCCACTCCAGGAGCACGAATCCAGGAGGTCACCACCATTCCACCATCATTGAGAATGAATCAAAGGAGTCTTAAAGGAACGGGCTGAAAAGTGCGGATCCTGTTTCAGTCTAAGTCTGAAACAGGATCCGCACTTTTCACCTGCCACACACATGCCCACTTCTCCTCTCTGGGCATAATAAAAACAAACCACTGGACTGACAGAGGGCTTGCCCCCCCACACACACCACACGACCCCACACAAAAACGTCCCCTCCAGTGACTCATTCTTATGCTAACTGGCAAACGGTGCTATGCCTTTTAAAATAATGGAAAAAGGATGGTGGAATGATACTTGAAAGACTGGTTTTATTCCACGCTCCCGTACCAAGTATCGGCAACACCAAGTGAGCTAGGCCTCAGCATAGTTTTTTCCCTGGCAGCCATCTTGGGATTAAGGAGGCAGAGAAGTACCTTGTCACAATTATGGTGAAAGGTGCTGCAAAAACTGGCAAATAATTCTCCACGTAGTGGTTATTTCAAAAGCTCTATGGCATACTTCTTGGAACCAGCTAGTTACCTGGGGCCACGCATAGAGGGTTATAGAGAACCATGGTGGATTCACGGAAGAAGAGTCAAATGATTCTTAAAGGAACGGGCAGAAAATGTGGATCCTGTTTCAGTCTAAGACTAAAACAGGATCCGCACTTTTCACCTGCTGCACACATGCCAACTTCTCCTCTCTGAGGATTAAAAAAAAAAACACTGGACTGGCAGAGCGCCTGCCCCCTCACACACCACCTGACCCCACACAACAACGTGCCCTCCAGCAACTCATTTGCTAACTGGCAAAAGGTGCTCTGCCTTTTAAAACAATGGAAAAAGGTTGGTGGAATGATACTTAAAAGACTGGCTTCTTGCCAGGCTCCAGTACCAAGTATAGGCAATACCAAGTGAGGTAGGCCTCAGCATGGTTTTGTCCATGGCAGCCAGCTTGGTTTAAGGAGGCAGAGACGAACCTTGTCACAATTATGGTGAAAGGTGCTGCAAAAACTGGCAAATAATTCTCCACGTAGTGGTTATTTCAAAAGCTCTGCAGCATAATTCTTGGAAGTATCCAGTTAAAGGGTCCCACGCATTGAGGGGTCCAGAGAACCATGGTAGATTGCCAGGTGATGAATCAAAGGATTCTTAAAGAAACGGGCTGAAAACTGCTGATCCTCTTTCACCCTAAGACTGAAAGAGGATCAGCACTTTTCACCTGCCACACACATGCCCACTTCTCCTCTCTGGGCCTAATAAAAACAAACCGCCAGACTGAAAGATGCCCTGACCCCCAAACACCACCCGACCCCACAAAAAAAGTCCCTTCCAGCGACTCATTCTTATGCTAACTGCCAAAAGGTGCTCTGCCATTTAAAATAGTGGAGAAAGGATCATGGAATGATACTTAAAAAACTGGCTTCTTGCCAGGGTCTAGTACCAAGTATTGGCAACACCAAGTGAGCTATGCCTCAGCATAGTGTTTTCCATGGCAGCCATCTTGTGTTTAAGGATGCAGAGGCGAATCTTAACACAATTATTGTGAAAGGTGCTGCAAAAACTGGCAAATAATTCTCACCGTAGTAGTTATTTCAAAAGCTCTGCGGTATACTTCTTGGAACCAGCCAGTTTACTGGGTGCACTCATAGAGGGGTCTATAGAACCTTGGTAGAGTCCCAGCTGATGAATCAAATGATT